>NC_135312.1:56340540-56646192 GCF_048772815.1 Callospermophilus lateralis | reverse complement strand
GAGAGAGGTTCTGGGTTGGTCTCAACTTTGGAGTAAAAGATAAATACAATCTGCAATCAAAGTTTAAACAGAAAATGTTTTTATTAACTAAAAGTTTAACATTCAGCTAAGAACTAGAACTAAAAGCCTAGATGTAATCAGGAGAAAATCTTTGAAACTTAGAGTAAGTAAAGATTTCTTAGAGTCAAACAAAAGTAGAAAGCCAGAAACATGAGAAACAATAAACAAAAACCTCTCAGCACTGAAAGATGTTAAGAAACTACAAGGGTAAAACACAGTTTGGGAGGAAATGCTTGCAAAGTTTTACCTGATGAATAACTCTTATGATTGAATAAGAAAATGATAACCTGATTTTAAAATGACTTGAGCAGACACTTCACCAAGGAAAATAATATGAAATGCATAAAAGTCTATTAAAAGATGTCCAAAATCATAGTCACAGGAAAACTCAAATTTATACCGTGATGGGATACCACTAGAATGCATAAAATCCAGAATACCAATAATGCCAAATGATGGCAAAGTTATAGAGCAATTGCATCTCCCATACACTGGTCAGGGAATGTAATATAATACAGTGATTCTAGCAAACAGTTTTGAAATTCATTATATAAATATACATTTTCATATGACTTAGTATTCCCAGTCCAGCACATTTTCTAAATGGAAAGAAAAGCATATGTTCACAAAATGATGTGTACTTTATTCATAATAGCACCTTTTAAAAATAATAACCCCAAACTGGAAAGAACTTCAATCATCTTGTGAATAAACAATTTGTACGATGTCATTTAATGGAATGTAACTTCACCATAAAAAGAAACACTTTTGCATAAGCAGCAAACTTATAAAATAAGTCATTATGCTGGTTGAAAGAAACCAGACACAAAGGACTGTGTATGTATGATCATACATAGGAAATTTTAGAAAACATAAAAGAGTAGTGACAGAAAGCAGATCAGTGTTTGGCAAGGGCTAAGAGCAGGAGAAAGAAAATTTGGGGATAATGAAATCTATATCTTGTGGCCATTACATGACCAGTTGTGTTCGTGAAAATTCACTAATTTAGCATTTAAAATGGATATATTTTTATTATATATAAATTATGTTTCAATAAGACTGATGGATGAAATCTAAGTTAATGCAGTAGGATTAGGTGAAAAGATATTAAAGTGCATCCTTTCCCCTTTTCTTGTGGAATTACACCAACCTTATTATTTTGGGTGCAGTGGTTGCTTTTTTATATAAGCTGCCAATAGGAAGGACACAGATACAGCCTAGAACTGCACTGCCCAATATGGTAGCCACTAGCCACATGTGACCACTTGAATTTCAATAAGCTACAATTAAATAAAATTTAAAATTTAGTTCCTCAGTCAGACTATCCACATTTCAAGAGCTGGAGATACAGGTGACCAGAATAGGGCAATACATAGAATCCCATTGTCACAGAAACTGGACCGTGTGGCTTAGAAGGACTCATTATTTAATAAAGGTTATAAGAAAATAGCACATTAAGAATCTGAAAGCCTTTGAAAAACAGGAATAACACACTGTTAGATGAAAAGGAGAGAACATTCCTCCATACTGTCATAAGAGGCATGGAAATATCCAAGGGTGAGCACTGGGCCAGGGCTATCCTGGAGAGGACCATATGTGGACAAAGAGAACGGGGCGTGATGGGCATCTCAAATTTCAAGACAAGGTGTTCATATGGGCAGAGATTAGTCAAGTTCTATGGATCTTTAGAGGTTGTCAGCAAAGACAGAAATAATTAGGTAGACCAGGATATCCTTCTCCGAATGTCATAGGTCAATATAAGGCCTGTTGAATTTATATCACCCTGGAAAGAAGAAAGGAAGAAAACCTAAATGGGAGTCAGAGGTCCTAGAAACTGCCTGGGAGCTGCCTGAAGGAGACCTGGGTTTCACATGGAGATGATGATTTCCTATCAAGCCAGAGTTTTCAACCACCAACAGAAATAGGTCTAATCTAATGTAAATTCAACTACAAGAAAAATAAAGTAGATTATTGCATATTACAAAACTCACCTAGCTTTGTCAAATCAGAAGATTTCATGTATTTTCTGATAGTGACTCAAAATAAGAACCAGATTTTTCATGATACATTAACAGGTCAAAATCAGAGTGAAATATTTTTTTTTTTTTTTTGGTTTGGAAAGAAGGAAAGTAAGGAAAATGAGTTAGCATAAATGATATTGAGTAAGAGTTATATCACGTCATTCAGATAACCGTGTTGTATTTTTTGCAAGATGAGAGTCATGAGTCTTTGGCAGTTAGATTAGTTCTTCCTGAATGATGTAGTCATTTCTCAATCTTTACAATTTCTAATCTAAGAGACGAAAGTTCAAAGAATCCAGAGTGGAAAAAAAATGGTTTATTGCTTTCTTTGAAACTAGGTATTTACATATAAAAAGCAGCTGTTAGAGGGGAAAATGCATCATTACATTTAAATCAATGTAAACATTAGTGAAAGTGATAAATTGATTTTGTTATCAAGATTGTAGGTGAGAAGGGGAAAGATTGAAGATTTATGTAGCAAGATGACTGGGGTGTCACCAGAATAATGAACTGGCTATTCACAAAAGGGTTCATAGTCTAGTTCTAGATATGGAAATTTGATATGTGGCACCTACAAATTTGATAAATTGTTTAAAAATACTCACACAAACAACAATTTCTTTTTAATCAAAAAAATAGGTTCGGATAGGAAATACATCACATTGCAAGTAGCCAAGGTGAATTTTTGTTTAAATTAGATATGTGTGAGTGTATGTTAGGATAGGGAATACATTTCTTATTTTGAATCATTGTCTGAAAATGTTCGAAACTTTTGACTTGATAAATTTAGATGAGCTTCACCAAATACCCCATTTATTTCTCTAGTTTGTTATTTCTTAAGGTGTTTTTCTCAAATCTGTATGAGAAACCACTTAGAGCTTGTTGAAGGTTAAAATTTTTTACCTTGATACCTTAGAATGAGCATCCTGGGAATGGAGGGGAGAGAGGAAAAGGGAGATCTGCATTTCTAGCAACCATCCCAGTGAAATTTCAATCACACAAATATATTCAAGGAAAAATGCCTAAGTAAGCCCTTGGGGCTAAATGAATTCTGCATGGGGAATCTGGTCAATTCATTCATTTGACAAATACTTTTTCAGTATTTAAAGCATGTCAGGCTCTCTACCAAGCATTCTGACACAAAAATCTCATCTTATTAACTGCAACTATGTAGCATATTTTAATATCTTGCCCACCATTTTTTCTTCATTTCCTTTCTTTCCTGAATTATTTCTAGCTAGTTTGTATATACATTTTAGTGGGAAGGAGATTATATTGTGGGGTATGTGGTATCTCAGGCTTGAGTTAGATGGCCTTAATTTAAATCTACTTTCTACCATTTTTAGTCTAGAAACTCTAAGGACTAAAAGAAAATAGCATCTGCTATTTCTGGATCCTTTATTTTTGTTCTACCAATCTACTGGTGGTACCAATCTTAGATTTGTTATTTTTAATTAATTTTTGAAAGGCAACAAAACTACTCAAAGAATTTGATAAGCACATTTCCATATTGGTTTTTGGTGAGGGTCTGTTTCCATGATCCCTCTGGTTGCCCTCCATGTAGTGAAAGGGGCCAAGCAAATCTATGGGGTCTCTTTTACTAATTCCATAATGTCATCATCTCCAGGATTTCTTATCATCTAAACTCAAAGGCCCATCTCCTTATACCTGTGTCATGGAAGCTAGATTTCATTTTATGAACACAAACATGGAGACTATAAAAGGAAGTTTTTTTTTTTCTATTCTTATTTTGATAGAAACTTCTTAATCTTTTACCACGAATAGGCATTTAAAATGTGTTAGTCAGCTGTTCATCTCTATGACCAAAATACTTAATGTAAACAATTTGAAGGGGAAAGGCTTTATTTCGGTTCACAGTTTCAGAGGTTTCAGTCCCCACTCAGCTGGCTTCAAGGCAAGGCAGGGGAAGGGTGTGGTAGAGAAAAAATGCTCAGCTCCTAGTAGCTGGGAAGATTGGGGAAGGGAGAAATTAAACACTTGTAGGGCACAACCCCAGTGACCTACTTCCTCCAACTAGGTCCCGCTCCCACTAGTTAATTCAGCTATAAATGGATTAATCCATCACATGGATTAACCCATGAATGAGATTAGAGTCCTCATGATTCAATCATCACCTAAAAACCCCACTTCTGCAACATGAGATGTCGGGGGACATTCCAGATCAAACTCACAACATAGAGTTCAACATTCTTCTGTATCTACCAATTAGATAATTTAGGTTTTATTCTTCAATCTACTAATGTGACAAATTGCATTTATTGATTTTCTTGTGTGTTAAACTATTCTTCTTTCTAGGGATAAATTAAATTTGTTGATGGTGTACTAAAAATCAAATAACTCAATTAATAAGTGGGGAAATGAATTAAACAGACATTTCTCGAAAGAAGAAATACGAATGGCCAACAAATACATGAAAAAAATGTTCAATATCAGTAGCAATTAGAGTAATTCAAATAAAAACTACAGAAATTTAATCTCACATCAGTCAGAATGGCATTTATTAAGAAAACAAACAATAATAAATGCTGGAGAAGATGTGAAGAAAAAAGAACACTTTCACACTATTGGTGGGATTATAAATTATTACAACCACTATGGAAATCAGTATGGAGTTTCCTTCAAAGACCAGGCATGGAACAACCATATGACCCAGTTATACCAAGTCTTGGTATTAACCCTGAAGAATTAAAGTCATCTTACTACAGTGATGCATGCATACTCATGTTTATAGCTGCATAATTCAGAGTAGCCAAAATGTGGAACCAGCCTAGGTATCTATCAACAGATGAATGGATAAAGAAAATGTCATATATATACACAAGTATTTAGCCATGAAGAAAAATGAAACTATAGCATTTGCAGGAAAATAGATGAAACTAGAGATCATCATGTTAAACAAAATAAGTCAAACTCAGAAGGTTAAGGGTCATATATTTTCTCTCATACACAGAAACTAGAGAAGAAAAACAAAAACAAAGGTAGGGGTGGATCTCCTAAAACTCAAAGGGAAATCAATAGAGGAAAGAGACAAAAGGGTGTTAGAGATGGAGGAGGGCAGTGCTGGGATTGATAGTGGCCAAACTATAATGTTATAGTGTGTGCATGTACAAAAATGTAACAACAAATCCTAGCAAAATGTTACAACTATAATGCACCAAGAAACAATGTGGAATAAAAATGCTTTTATTTGAAAACATGGTAGTCAACTCCTTCCATTCTTTGACTCTTAAATTTTGACCTTTCTACACACTCTTGCAGGTCAAGGTAGACAGCAATGGTGCTGTTATTCTCAAGCTTCTATAACAAGTGGAGTCTACTGCCAGTGCTTTTATTCTCTAGTCTTGGGGTCTAGACAGAAGGGGAATAACATGTTTATTAATGATCAATAAGTGTAAAGCTTTATTTATACTCTTTTTTCTCAGAAGTCCTTCAATCACTGCACCATGTCCTGTTCATGGTAGAAATTAAAAAATGTATTCTACAATAACAAAATGGGAAACAGGAGAAGGCCAAAATATGAACCATACTGAATTATCCTTCTCTATTTAAAACAAACGAGAGCTGAATACTCCAAAAGGCGTCAGGGCCTCTTGCTTGTGCTAAGGTTGTGGTGTGTTGCCTCTCCTCAGAACTGTTGTCGTCCAGATTACCAGTGTAGCAGGCAGCACGAGAAGCCAGGCTGCCCCAACTCCCAGCTCTGTGCTTGGCTTTACCTAAATTGTCTGGACCTTGTTTTTCTCATCTGTGAAATGGGATACAGGTACTCCTATTATAGACTTATTTTGGTGGTTTTTTATAATTTTTTAAAAATTAATTTGTTATATATGACAACAGAATGCACTACAATTCATATTACACATATAGAGCACAATTATTCATATCTCTGGTTGTACACAAAGTAGAGTCACATCCTTCATGCTTTATACATGTACTTTGGGTAATGATGAGCATGGCATTCCACCGTCATTCCTACCCCTATATCCATTTCCTTCACTTCCCTCTCCTTTTCCCCTTTGCTCTATCTAGAGTTCATTTAATCCTCACATACCCCCCTCCCTCAAGGCATATTATGAATCAGCATCCTTAAATCAGAGAAATAATTCAGCATTTGTTTTTTTGTGGGGGGATTGGGTAAATTTCATATAGCATTATATTCTCCAGCTCCGTCCATTTACCTGCAAATGCCATGATTTTATTCTCTTTTAATGCTGAATAATATTCCATTGTATATATATAACATTTTCTTTATTCATTCATCTACCGAAGGGCATCTAGGTTGGTCCCACAGTTTAACTATTGTGAATTGTGTTGCTATAAACATTGATGTGGCTGTGTCCCTGTAGTATGCTGTTTTTAAGTCCTTTGGGTATAGACTGAGAAGTGGGATAGCTAGGTCAAATGGTGGTTCCATTCCAAGTTTTCCAAGGATTCTCCATACTTCTTTCTATATTGGCTGCACCAATTTGCAGTCCCACCAGCAATGTAGGAGTGTACCTTTTTCCCCACATCCTTGCCAACATTTGTGGTTTGTATTCTTGATAGCTACCATTCTGACTGGAGTGAGATGAAATCTTAGAGTAGTTGTGTTTTGCATTTCTCTAATTGTTAGAGATGTTGAATATTTTCATATATTTGTAGATTGATTGTGTATCTTCTGAGAAGTGTCTGTTCAGTTCCTTGGCCCATTGTTGATTGGGTTATTTGGTTTTTTTGTTTGTTTGTTTGTTTGTTTTTTTTGGGGGGGGTTTAAGGTTTTTGAGTTCTTTATATATTCTAGAAATTAGTTCCCTCATGTGTGTGTGTGGTAAGAATTTGTTCCCAATTAGTAGGCTCTCTACTTACCTCACTGATTGTTTCTTTTGCTGAAAAGAAGATTTTTAGCTTGAATTCATCTCATTTATTGATTCTTGATAATAATTCTTGTGCTATAAGAGTCTTATTAAGGAAGCTGGGGCTAATCTAACATGATGGAGATTTGGGCCTACTTTTTCTTCTAATAGATGCAATGTATCTGATTTAATTCCTAGGTCCTGGATCCACTTTGAGTTGAGTTTTATGCATGGTGAGAGACAGGCATTTAATTTCATTTTGTTGCATATGGATTCCCAGTTTTCCCAGGACCATTTGTTGAATATGCTATCTTTTCTGCAATGTATGTTTTTGGTACTGTAATTATGTGGGTTAGTCTCCATGTCCTCTATTCTGTAGAGGAGACAGAGACTAACCCACAATGGTCTGTAGAGACCATTGGTCTACCAGTCTGTTTTGGTGCCAATACCATGCTATTTTAGCTAGTTTTCTCTGTAGTATAGTTTAAGGTCTGGTATAGTGATGCCACCTGCTTCATTCTTCTTGCTAAGGATTGCTTTAGCTATTCTGCGTCTCTTATTTTTCCAGATGAATTTCATGACTGCTTTTCCTATTTCTATGAGGAATGTCATTGGGATTTTGATTGGAATTGCATTAAATCTGTATAGTGCTTTTTGTAGTATGGTCATTTTGACAATATTTATTCTGCCTATCCAAGAACAACGGATAATTTTCCATCTTCTAAGGTCTTCTTTAATTTTTTTTTTAGCATTCTGTAGTTTTTGTTGTAGATGTCTTTCACCTCTCTTCTTAAGTTGATACACAAGTATTTTATTTTTCTTGAGATTATTGTAAATGGGGTAGTTTTCCTCATTTCGCTTTCAGAGGATTTGTCACTGATATAGAGAAATGCCTTTGAATTATGGGTGTTGATTCTGTATCCTGCTACTTTGCTGAATTCATTTACTAGTTCTAGAAGATTTCTGGTGGGATTTTTTGTGTCTTCTAGGTATAGAATCATATCATCAGCAAATAGTGCTAATTTGAGCTATTTTCCTATGTATACATCTTTAATTTCCTTCATCTATCTAATTGCTCTGGCCACTGTTTCAAGAACTCTGTTAAACAGAAGTGAAAGAGAGCATCCCTGTCTTGTTCCAGTTTTTAGAGGGAATGCTTTCAATTTTTTCTCCATTTAGAATGATGTTTGACTGGGGCTTAGCATAGATATCTTTGATGATGTTGAGGTATATTCCTGTTATCCCTAGTTTTTCTAATGTTTTGAACATGAAGAGGTGATGTATTTTGGTAAATGCTTTTTCTGCATCTATTGAGATGATCATATGGTTCCTATCTTTAAGTCTATTGGTATGATGAATTACAATTATTGATTTCTGGGTGTTGAACCAACATTGCATCCTTGGGATGAACCCCACTTGATCACAGTGTACTATATTTTTTATATGTTTTTGTATTCGATTTGCCAGAATTTCATTGAGAATTTTTGCATCCATGTTCAATAGAGATATTGGTCTTAGGTTTTCTTTTTTTGATGTATCTTTGCCTGATTTTGGAATCAGGATGATATTGTCCTCATAGAATGAGTTTGGAAGTGCTTTCTCTTTTTCTGTTTCCTAAAATAAATTAAAGAGTATTGGGATTAATTCTTCTTTAAAGGTCTTGTAGAAGTTGGCCATATATTCATCTGGTCCTGGGCTTTTCTTGGTTAGTAGACTTCTGATAATGTCTTCTATTTCATTGCTTGAAATTAATCTATTTATTTATTTATTTATTTTTATCTTTTTTTATTAATTTTTATTGTTGGTGAAATTAATCTATTTAAATTGTGGATATCATCCTGATTCAATTTGGGCAAATCATATGACTATAGAAATTTTTCAGGCCTTTGATATTTTCTATTTTATTGGAATTCAAGTTTTCAAAATAATTTCTAATTATAATTGGTAAAGTATTGGTAAACCAATAATTTCTAATTATCTTCTGTAGTATCTATTGTGATATTTTCTTTTTCATCAGGTGTGTTAGTTGTTTTTTCTCTCTCCTTCTCTTCATTAGCATGGCTAAGGGTCTGTCAATTTTATTTATTTTTTCAAAGAACCAACTTTTTGTTTTGTAAATATTTTCAATTGTTTCTTTTGTTTCAATTTCATCTCTGATTTTAATTATTTCCTGTCTTCTACCACTTTTGGTGTAGATTTGTTCTTCTTTTACTAGGGCTTTGATATGTAATGTCAAGTCCTTTATTTGTTGACTTTTTCTTCTTTTAAGGAATGAACTCCATGCAATGAATTTTTCTCTTAGAACTGCCTTCATAGTGTCCCAGAGATTTTGACATGTTGTATCTGTATTCTCAATCACTTCTAAAATTTTTTTAATCTTCCTCTTGATGTCTTCTATAACCCATTGTTCATTCAGTACTATATTATTTAGTCTCCAGGTGTTGAAGTAGCTTTTATTTCTTATTTTATAATTGATTTCTAATTTCATTCCATTATGATCTGATAGAATGCAGGGTAGTGTCTCTACTTTTTTATATTTGCTTAGAGTAGCTTTGTGGCATAATGTATGGTCTATTTTAGAGAAGAATCCATGTGCTGCTGAGAAGAAAGTGTATTCACTCATTGAAGGATGAAATATTCTATTTATGTCAGTTAAATCTAAGTTATTGATTGTATTATCAAGTTCTATAGTTTCTTTGTTTAGCTTTTGCTTGGAAGATCTATTCAGTGGTGAAATAGGTGTGTTAAAGTCACCCAAAATTATTGTGTTTTTGTCTATTTGACTCTTGAAATTGAGAAAAATTTGTTTGATGAACACAGATGCTCCATTGTTTGGGGCAAATATATTTATAATTGTTAAGTCTTGTTAGTGTATGTTTCCCTTGAACAGTATGTAGGGTCCTTCTTATCCCTTTTGATTAAGTTTAGCTTGAAATCTACTTTATTGATATGAGGATGGAAACCCCTGCTTGCTTCCGTAGTCCATGTGAGTGGTATGATTTTTCCTAACCTTTCACCTTCAGTCTGTGGATGTCTCTTCCAATGAGATGAGTTTCTTTGAGGCAGTATATTGTTGGGCTTTTTTTTTTTGATACAATTTACTAGTCTATGTCTTTTGATTGGTGAATTTAGGCCATTAACATTCAGGGTTATTATTGAAACATGATTTCTATTGCCAGTCATTTTTGTTATTTAACTTTGCCGAGTTTCTGTTTGCGACTAAAGGCTCAGGGGTCACTCCAGTTGAACTGGGCTGAGCAAAATAACCACACAAGAGACACAAATATATTTTCCATCGGGATCGCTGTGATGGCTCCTCTGACATTAAGGGTCCGCAGGAAGAGAGAGAGAATGTGCTAATGCCTTTTATTGAGGAGAAGCTATTTAAATGAGGCAAGGAGTCAGGTTTCAAGGAGCTGAGTCTATCTTCATGATGTCCACTGTCAGCAGGTTGACTAACATCTGGGTAGGGCACACCCAAAGGCACAATAAGAGAAGGGGACACACACAAGGCACTTCCATGGAAGATTCTATCCTAAACAGGGCAAGGGATTATATTTCAGAGGAACAGGTGAGCGTAGCCCCACCCATGGGGCTGTAGCAAGACACACCCATGCACAAGACACCATCCCTGGAACCCAAGAAGGGTGGGGAAAGTTCTGCCACATTTCTGTGACTGAGCACCTCAGCACCCAGCCAGGGAGTGTGACTCCGTCACGTGTAAGATTGGTCTCCCACATAACTTGACTTGGTTTCTCCTCTGATTAGTTTTTTCTTTTGTGTAATGCCTCCCTTCGTTGATTTTCATCGTTGTTATTTTTGTGGAATATTTTGCTGAGGGTGTTATGTAGTATAGGTTTTCTAGTTGTAAATTCTTTTAACTCTTGTTTATTGTGGAAGGTTTTTATTTCATCATCAAATCTAAAGCTTAGTTTTGCTGGATATAAGATTATTCGTTGGCATTCATTTTCTTTCAGAGCTTGGTATATGTTGTTTCATGATCTCCTGGCTTTGAAGGTCTGGGTTGAAAAATCTGCTGAGATACAAATTGTTCTCCCCCATATGTGATCTGATTCCTCTTTCTTGCTGCTTTTAAGATTCTGTCCTCATTCTGTATGCTAGGCATTTTCATTATAATGTGCCTCGGTGTAGATCTGTTGTAATTTTGTACATTTGGTGTCCTGTAAGCCTCTTGTATTTGGTTTTCCAATTCATTCTTCATGCTTGGGAAATTTTCTGATATTATCTCATTGAGGAGATTGTGCATTCCTTTGATTTGAAACTCTGTGCCTTCCTCCATCCCAATAACCCTTAGATTTGGTCTTTTGATGCTGTCCCATAATTCTTGGATGTTCTGCTCTTGGTTTCATACTATCTTCACTGTGTGATCAACTTTATTTTCCAGATTGTATATTTTGTCTTCATTATCTGACTTTCCCCCGCCCCAACTGATCTAGTCTATTGGTTATGCTTTCTATTGAATTTTTTTTTAAGAGAAAGTGAGAGAGGGAGAGAGAGAGAGAAAGAATTTTAATTTTTTTTTTTTTTTTTTTTAGTTATCGGCAGACACAACATCTTTGTTTGTATCTGGTGCTGAGGATTGAATCCGGGCCGCACACATGCCAGGTGAGCGCGCTACCACTTGAGCCACATCCCCAGCCCTCTATTGAATTTTTTTTTTAAAGAGAGAGTGGAGAGAGAGAGAGAGAGAGAGAGAGAGAGAGAGAGAGAGAGAGAGAATTTTTTAATATTTATTTTTTTAGTTTTTCGGCAGGCACAACATCTTTGTTTGTATGTGGTGCTGAGGATCGAACCCGGGCCGCACGCATGCCAGGTGAGCATGCTACCGCTTGAGCCACACCCCCAGCCCCTCTATTGAATTTTTTATTTGGTTTATTATTTCCTTCATTTCAAGGATTTCTGATATTTTTTTTCAGAGTCTCTATTTCTTGAAATAATTTGTTTCTATCTGTATTTGCTCTCTTATCTCTTTGTTGGAGTGATCAATTTTTGCTCATTTAGGTCATTCTTTAATTCACAGATCATTTTAATTATGAACCTTCTGAACTTTTTCTCTGATATTTCATCAATTTCACTGTCCATGGTTTGTTTGGGGCACTTTCTTCCCATTTTTGTGTTTTCTGTGTGTCTTCCTTTCTTGAAGTATGGATCCAAGATATTACATTTTCTTTTTTTTTTTTTTTTTTTTTACAGTTTCTACCATCTGTTCTTGTGTAACCTGTGCTAATAATCTGTACTTCACTTGATGTTGGGCTTCCAGACCCTGATAGTGTCCCTCAATGTATGCTACTGCAACTAAAGGTGGTGGCAGCAATAGACAAGGTAACTTCAGATAATAGTGGAGGTCCCTCAAGATGGATGCAAAGTCTTACATATTAGAGATGAAGCTGAAAGGGTGGGCCTTACACTGTCTTTGGGATATCTGCTCTGAGATGCAGCTGCTTCTAGGCCCTATCTGTTGTCCAAAAGGTAGGGACTACTGCATGAGAAAGGATATGGTGACGTCTGCAGTGTCCCAAGATGGGAGTGGGTTAGGCTTGGGCTCCCAGGTGGGGGGTTGTGTAATGAACTCTGATCTAACCTGGGCCTGGGTCCTCCATATGTCAGTGTGGGAAGATCTGGGCTGGGCCTAAGCTCCTGCGGTGGTTTGCTGGTTGGAAGAGGTGGTCCTGTACCATAACCTGAGCTCTTGTGGGTGTCTGCCAGTGGCAGTATGGACCCAGGCCTACTGTGAGCCTGGGTCCTGTGCAAATCAGTGTTTCTTTTATTTTGGTTTTTAAATAAGTAAAATACATGTAAAATACTTGGAATAGTGCATGACACATAGTAAATGATCAGTAAATGTTTATTTTTTTTACCATGAGATTTTTATATTTAAGAAAATCATAATCCAATATAAGCTCCTAGGAACCAGATATAGTAGTAGAGGGTCAGGGCAGGGAAGATTTTTTTGTTTGTTGTTTTTACTTAACTATAATATTACTAATTAACTATAATATTTACTTACTTAACATACTTAACTATAAGTTTCTGATTATTCTGTGTATTTAATATATTATAAGGTTTTCTTTTCTTTTTTTTGGCGGGGCGGGGGGATACTAGGGATTGAACCCAGAGGTACCCAACCACTGAGCCACATCCTCAGTCCTTCTATTTATTTATTTATTTTTGAGACAGAGTCATGCTAAGTTGTTTAGGACCTCACTAAGTTGCTTAAACTAGCTTTAAACTTGTGATCCTCCTGCCTCAGCTTCCCAAGCTGCTAGGATTACAGGCATGTGCCACTGTACCTGCCCTTCTTTCCCACCACATTTCATAGAAGGAGAATACCAGGGATTGTTTGAGTGGTCATTGTGATGCTTATTGCCATTATCTAAGAAGCAGTTCATTTCAAGATATTTCTTAGTTAAAAAGAGAATAATGTGTATTGATTGGTTATTTTTCTTACTCTTTATTTGTGTCTTAAGTCACAATCTAGAGAACAAGCTGTTTAGTATTCCATGTCATTGAAGAAATAACAGTCAATTGCTTGTCACCAAGATGAAAAATGCAGGCAAGATGCCACCCCTTTCTTGACCCTTTTTCATGGTGGCCTTCAGAGGCCACTTTTCCTGAAGTCTTAAGTGGAACCTCAGTATCCTCATCAGTCCAAGAAGTCATTGCCAACTGGTCAAAATTGATGTGTCAATTAAAATATGTTCACCATCTCTAGCTTCACTAACAACATGTATGCAAGTAGAGACTGAAGCATCCTTTTGATTGGATCACAGGCCTGAGAGGCATTGCATCCTTAGCTCCTAAGTTAATAGGAATCATTTAGTGAAAAACTAAAAACTGTATAAAGAATTCACAGAAAAATATTCTTCTAGCTTTAGTCTTTGGTGGCTTAAGATGAAATAGATGGAGTTCTGCATTTGGTACTTTCACCTATAAATTATAGGTGCTTCTTAGAGATCAGCTTTCATTTCTCAAAATTGCATTCTTAAAATGGTAGGAATTGCTTCGTTTAGCACCATTAGTTTTATGGACCAGTTTATGAAAAGGACAGTGTAGTTGCTTGCAACTGTAGCATCAGAACAGAGGTTTGTCAGGAAGTTAGTGGCACTCAAGGATTTTTGGCAGCTCCTAGTACTGAGCTGATGGAGAGGAGCAGAAAATGCCAATGAAGTCACACATGTGGGGAGGGGCGGCTGGACCTCACCCCCATGGTGGTTGTTGATGAGGACATAGGTCCACATGACTAAACCATGTATTTAGTCATAATGATTTTCCAAGGCTCATAAGATTAGTGACTTGATATAAGCTGAGGCTTTCTTGGAAAAATGTGAGAGTGAGCTAGCAAAATCCACACTGTGACCTCACTGTCTCCTCGGGGTTCCTCCATATCACCCAGAACCCACAGGTGGGGACACTGGAGATTTGTGAGTCACAGGCTTTAGTGCCTAGGGCTGGAAGTTCACCCCCACCCTAACCCCTCCTTTATCAGATTAGGAACACTCACCCACCTTATAAATTATACTTCTATATCCTGAGACTTTAACATAGCTTTATTTAAAACTCAACTTCTGGACTAGTAATATCATTTTCAACCTTATGGAACATTTGATCAGTCTTTTACTAGCAGCAGTGTTTTGTTGTTGCTTTTTCTTTCTTTATACTAGAGAGTGAACCCAGGGGGACTTTACTATTGAGATACATCCCAAGTCCTTTTTTATATTTTACTCTGAAACAGGTCCTCCCTCAGTTGCTGAGGGTCTTGCTAAGTTGCTGAGGCTGGCCTTAAACCTCCAATCCTCCTGCCTCAGACTGTTGATTACAGGTATGCTTACCGTGCATAGTCAGTAATGTTTATCCAGTATCTTGGTACAGTTTTTAGTTTCAGGGCTTCAGGGAAGTGATTATTATAAACCTAGGAACTCTATTTTACTAACTGACCTTTGGAGTAGTGAATCTCATACATAAGCTAACTCATTTGAGAATCATTATTACTGGCTTTGGCCAGTAGACTTTTTTCAATGCTATTGTGAGTAAGTAAAATTTGGAATTGTCATACTTAAACTGCCAGGCACATATTGCTTGAAGAAATTCTGTATGATGTTTTATGAAAAAATAGTGCTTCTCTTTCATGAAGTGAACACTCATCCCAATAATTGCAATTGCACTCAGATTTTTATATTTTAAAATATAAAATTTTTCTTAAACAGCCTTTCTTAAGCATAAACCTCCATATTTGCCCTGACATGAAGAATTTCTGCATTTGAGACTTTCACTTGAGACTTTCACTGCTCAGGATATTCTTAGCCCAGGGCCACTTTAGCTCTGAAATGAATGTATATGTCATATTATTTTCCTAAGCTTCAGTTTTCTTATCAGTAAAATGGAGATATTACCAAAATTACAGGTTTGTGGTAAAATCTTTATAAATAACAGTGTGTTATACAAACACAAGATTTTCCTTAGATTGTATACATCAAAATGTTCTTTTTTTGACTGCCCCACTGTCACATGCACTGTTGAGCTGAGTGCAAAGTGATGACTCTAAGTCTCTTATATCATGGAGATTGTTTTTGTAAAATCAATTAAGTAGGCATTCTCTGAGCCCACCATGGATAATGCAGTTTGAGGTATTAGAGCAGCCTTGAATGTCCTATTTTTAGCATAGTATGAAAGTTTCCCATGTAAGATGGTCCGATAAATATTCACAGCTCTCCAAGGAGTATCTCTGGAATCACATGCTATTCTTTACTTCCTTAGAGAGTTCTAAATCTTTTCTTTTTTTTAAAGAGACAGTGGAGAGAGAGAAAGTGATAGAGAATTTTTTAATATTTATTTATTTTTTTAGTTTTTCGGCAGGCACAACATCTTTGTTTGTATGTGGCGCTGAGGATCGAACCCGGGCCGCACGCATGCCAGGCGAGCGCGCTACCGCTTGAGCCACATCCCCAGCCCCGAGTTCTAAATCTTGATGGTAACTTTTATGATTTTCTATATAATCGAGAAATTAATACCAAATAGGTGAGTCATTGAGAAGTCCCCAGGAGAACAAGACATGGATCTGGAAATATATGAGTGCCAGTATTGATGCTTCTGCTTAGAACACCTCACTCTGGGCTGCCACCTCTGGTCTCAACTGCACAGCCTTCTCCAGAGCATCATTATCTGCTTTCTTGCTAAGTCACTTTAGGTGGTTCTGAGGAGCTAGAGTTTCCTCTGACAGATGAAGAAATGAGAGGAAAACAAAAGATTGTGCTTTGCTTTATAGTCCCTTGGTACAGGCTTGTAAAATCAGAGTACAAGGTGATGTCACTATGGCGGACACTATGGCTGAAGTTTGAGTAACGTTACCCCACCCTCTAGTTTAAGGGCTTTGGCAGAAACCCCACTATCTTTTAAGGTAATTAAAAAAAAGATTTAGCTCTGAGGAATTGGGGTTAAAATTCAAAATGATTTTATTATGTGTCTGGCCCTCTCCTTAGATAATTTTTCTTAGCCTGTTTTGTTCAAATCTGTACTTGAAGTGTCTAGCACAGTACCTGGTAGGAAATGAGCTTGCAACATGTTTTTGTTGAGTAAATATAATGGTTCTTGAACATTTCAGACTCCTACCCATTTCATCATCAAGTGGCACTTTGATCTTCTATCAAGATGAAGAGGCAGAAGGGATGGGGGGAAACAGTCACTGATCTAGGTAGATGTTGATATGTAGGCATCATAGCCTATTGTTTCTCAGAGGTCTTCAAATAGGGAATAAAGTTATAAATATAAGCAAATATGTTCATAATACTTGTGATAAAAATGCCTTTATAATGGGCAAGGAGGCCACAGGACAAATGGGGTCTCCTCCATAGCTCTCTGGGAACTTTGTATTGATAAATTCCTATCTTCCTTCCAAGTCACATGTCAAGTTCATGTTCTCCAAGCATTGCCTTACTCTTTATCTTGGTAGGAAAGGTGTTTTTGTTTTCTTTACGTACCTTTTTCTACTTATTTTAGCTTAATTGGATTTCCTATCTAATAATTTCATTATTCCAGTACTCAAAATGTGTCTTTCATCTTGCAATGAAGGAAAATGTTTAAGCTTGAAAATTAGGCTTGATGGAGCTTGCTGGGTATGAGACTGAAAAGAGAAAAGAACATGCAAACCAGAACATGAAAAGTTCTTATAAGTCCCTCTGAGAAATGCAGGAGTCATATGCCCAATTGCAAAATCAACACCGTTGTTAAATATGCAGGAGGATGATAATGCAAAGTATGAGCCTGGCCAAAACCACAGGCTCTGGAACAGGTTCAAACTAAACACAGACAGGAAACCACCCACCCAGGCATAAAGAGTTAGGTGCTTCTGTGCAAAAGGCAAATGTGCCCAATGACTGACAATCAACTCTCCTTTGGTGTCTCTGAACTAGGGAAAAGAGTAAGTGTGTCCAAAAACATTAATAAAAAAGTAGAAGATGCAACATTATATTACAACTCAAAGATTTTAAATAATCCTAATATTTGTCTATTTTTCAAGAGACACAAATCCTTTAATAGTTATTTACTTGGTTATATTGCAGTAAAATATTTTACAGTGTGGGAAATAGACTGACAATTGAGACTATTTTTCACTTAAACAGGGGAAAGTTTTAGTGAAGCTGTGTCTACTGTTCTCTAATTCCCTCCTTTTAATTGTGTTTTATGATAAATCACTGGATGATGTGGATTGATTTTCTTGCAACTTTCTACTACCACTATTATAATTTCCACTAGATAACACTAAAAAAACACTTAACAAATGCCAGGCACTGTTTGAAGTACTTGGCATATTTTAATTGCACTTTATCTGGTAACAACCCTATGAGTTAGTGTTATTATTATCTCCAATTTTTGCAAGAGGAAATTGAGTCAGAGAGATGAAGCCATTTTGTTTGTAAGTGGCCAAGTCAGAATTACTACAAAAACAGAACACTTCTAATGATAACAAAATTAATATATTTTTAAATGAGGAAGATCTTTTTTTTCTTGAAAACTTTATTGGAAATAGGAAGTAGCCTTGAAACACTTATTCACATGTTCAAATATGTATAACATGCCTCCTCTGTCCCAGGCACTGAGCTGGAAACTGGAACTATTGAGTTCACAGGTATCTGTCCTCATTTAAAATGTACAATGACGATACTCCATCTCTATGTGCACATCCTTAGAATAGCTGTAACTCTAGTGACTTGAGGAAAACAGACTCAGCAGCAATTTCCTGTGGACTAATTTAGCTGTTCTACTGACAGGCTCAGCTGGGCTGCTCTACTTGCACTTCACTTATTCCTACATTGGTAGGAGAGTAAATATCTTTCTGGAAAGACTCCCCTTCCTTGTTGGTTTGTTAAATGAAGCATTTTAGCTAGATATTTCTTCATGCCAATCAACAGAACTCTGTCCAGATTGACATGGCTAACTAGTTTCACTCAAATAAACATTTTTTTAGGGATGTATTACTAGGTCCAGAGTTTCCTTAAATGGGGAGGAAAAGAACATCTGCTCTTTCTCTAACCCTCAAGGTCTCTCAGTTCAATCTGGGAAAGAGCATAGAGATCCACTGATGAGGTATCTCTATTCAGGAATATTGTATGCCTCCCTTCTCAATCCAAAAAGACCCAGGTAACTCACAAAGTTTGACCTTGAATCTCTACTCTCCTGTCCTTCCTCTTTGGTACTATGCAGAGTTCCAGGTTCTCTTCTTCAATCCCGGGTTCTTTGAAACTGAAGATAATTATTCACTCTGACATACTGAGTGCATGTCTCACAAATAACATTAGGTGTACTTATGTACTTTCTTGGTTTAGCCTCCTCCAGATAGATATTTGAGGGCAAGTAGTTTATTTGGGAGGTCTGTCACTTTTCCATTGATATGATAATGTTGAGTAACAATCCACTGTTGCTCTATGTCAAGCCTTTGTTGTGCTCAGTTGTCTTTGGCATTTAGCTGGGTTGAGCCTGGCTTTGCTGATCTTGGCTGGAGTTTCTCAATGTCTGGGGGTCAACTGGCTGTGAGTGGACCCAAAATGGCTTCAGATGAGGTGACTTTGCCCTGATCCATGTGTCTGTCAGTCTTCTTCTGGGACCAGGGACAGGGCATGTCCTTCTCAAGAAGATTCTAGAAGGACAAGCAGAAACGCAAAAACACATTCTAGAGCCTTTGCTTTTGTCAGGTGTGCTACCACCACAGGACAGAAAAATGGAAATTGGAGTCTGAGAAACAGATGTAAAGTCTACTAAGATTGGACTAAATGATTAGAATTTGGTTGTGGAGAACATCTATTAAAAAAAAATGGAAAGAGAACCTGGAAAGCCTGGGTTAGCCCTGAGACCATGAGGCAAGTTTGACACTGACTGGATGAGAAAGGGAAGGGAAGCCTCCTAGACTCTCCTATAATCTAAAAATGCTTTGGCAAAGACTGAGGAGTCTTCAAGCCAAAGCTGGCCATCATAGGAGTCCTGCATCTGCCCAAGGATGGACAGTCATTGGCTGAGAGTAATCTTAGGACACATTGCCTCAGCAAAGATACTGCAATAAATGTTAGTTCATTGCAACTGGGTCCTGGAGCCCTTGTTCAATTATACCTCTGAGATTGGACAGCTACAAGGTACATTCTCATGGCTCCTATGTAGATACACCCAGATTTTAAAGGTGAGAAAACATATTCTGCCTCTTTTGAGAGAGGAATGGCAAAGTATATGAATATCAGGAAGGGGGAATATTGGGACCATTGATGGAATCAGTCTGCCATAGAAGGTGAAGGAAATGAAGAAATGGCAGATGAAAGTGCAGCAGGGTGAGGAAGCAGTCAGTACAGCACCCAACCAATGCAGCTGCCAAGGTGGGAGACCAGAGCTCTACCCATCGGTGAAAATCTAGAAGCCAGGGTAAGGCATCCATTGCAAAGGAATCCACCCAAGGAGCAAGTTTGGCACGATAACTTTGGATAGAATTTAGACAAGAATACAGGAATTTGGGAAGATAAATGTCCAGAAAGATAATTTCAAAATAATGGTAGTCTTGACTGCTGGGCTTAAGAAGTTTATAGCTTATTAGTGTGCAGTAGAGGGAAATGTGAGCATATTTAAGAATAAAGGAATTTTAATATAAGGTGAAGGTTGATTTGACAGTAAAGTGAGGATGCTTAAGTAGGATCAAGAAGAGGCAAGAGGGAAGAAAACCTGTAATAAGCCAATTACAAAAGTCCAGGTAAGAAGTTAGAAGAGTATACCTAGGTGTAAACTAGGGCAAAATAAGGGAAAGAAGGTGGTGATGGGGGTATCAAGTATCATAAGCATATAGGGAAGATCAGTGGAGTCAAAGGTGAAGGTGGAGAATGAGAGGGAGGGAGGAAGAACAGGAAAGGAAGGAAATATGGAATGAATTTAAAAAATCATGTTATGTGCATATAAAAATTTACCAAAGGGAATTTCACCTTTATGTATATGTAGAAAGTACCAATAAAAAATGAATAAATATTGGGGCTAGGGTTGTGGCTCAGCGGTAGAGCACTCGCTTCACATGTGTGAGACCATGGGTTCGATCCTCAGCACCACATAAAAATAAATAAGTGAAATAAAGGTATTGTGTCCAACTACAACTAAAAATATAAATACTAAAAAATGAATAAATAAAGAAGCAAAAGGAAAAACAGGATAGTAGAGGAAGGAGAATAGGGGAATGGAAGAGGAGAGGGAGAGTGGGTGGTGGGAAATGGGGATTGAAATTAAATTCTTTGTATAATTTTGTCAAAATGAACCCAACTACTATGTATAACTATAATGCTCTATAGTAATAATAATAATAATAATAAATAAGTTAAAATAAGAAAAGCTCCAGCTCAGCTTCTCATGGAAATAGAAAAGGGTTGGTTTAGCAGACACTAGAGGGAAAGACTGATTCATCGTGAGTAGCAAGGACTAGGGAAGCCAATGATAAGAAAGGTGTTGGTCTTGTGTGATTGAGGAAGCTGGGGCTTAGAATAGAAATGGTAGAATTATGATACAATAATAACAATTTTCTCCTGGTGGGGGAAAACATGTTAGATAGTTGATGGTCTTAGAGAGTGGGTTTGGCTTTGCTCTTACTGGGTTGAGGTACTGGGAAAACTGTGAGTTGGAGATTTTCATAGGCTGCTGGATACATGAAACTGCAGCTCGGGTGAGAGAGATAAAAATGAAGAACTAGCACCGGGCATGAAATAGGGAAAAGGTGATATGGAAATGTCCTCATAGGCTGAAAGGCCATAAAGAGACTTCCTTAATCTGACTCATCAGACAAGAGATAACTTCCTAGCACTTTCCCCCCATCTCAACTGAGCTGAAGCATAGGAAGAAATCAGCACACAACAGAGACTGAAGAATGAACTAGAAAGATTTGTCCTCTCTTTTATACAAATCTCTGTTAGCCCCTGGCCCATGTGTCTCTCAGTTTTATGAAGTTTTTATTCAGCTATGGCTCTGGGTTTTTTTTTTTTTTTTTGTCTTTTATTTGGCTCATTAGAAGGGATTTGTGAAACTTGTTATGAATTTGTCTTTGAAAAATAATACCGATAAGATTATTGCTCTTCCAAGTAGTATCAGAACTAGAAGGAAAAACAGGCAAGATATGTAAGACTAGGCTAAATTATTTAAGGTAAATGGTATTTGCAATTAAGTCTGGCTTGAGACTTTAAAACCAAATGCAAATTCCAGTGGAAATTCCCTGGTTTCTGCCAGACAGGCTTAAATAGGGCCAGGACAACATGGGCTTTCTGATAGCTGATTCATGGAAGATGTTATAATTATTTACAGTGCGGGAGATAGCTCATTTCAAGCTAATTAAAAAAAAAGTTTCTGCTGCTACACATCTTTCCTGCATGTCTAGAAATCTTTCTCCTTCCCATATACAAAACCAGTTTAGACTACTTGAAGAAATTATTATTATTATTAATATATCTTTTTTGACACCAGGGTTTGAACTCAGGGAGTTTAACCGCTGAGCCAGATCCCCAACTCTTTTTACTTTTTATTTTGAGACCAGGTCTCTCTATTGCTGATGCTGGCTTTGAAGCCTCTCAAATTGCTGGGATTAGTTTGTGCCACCATGCCTGGCCAAAGAAACTCTTTTATTAATCCATCACCACCAATGGGTTCCACTCAAGAGTTCGTGGCTACATATTCTTTTCCACTGATGATATTCCACCATTTACTCATGTTGTGTTATTTATCAGCTACCTTTTCAAATAATTGTGTGCTCATTAACAATAATAGCAATAGCTACTCTATTTTTAGTGTATTCTATTGCCAAACTTTGTGCTAAGTTTTCTACCTATGATACTTTATTTTTATCTTGACAATAACCCTACAAAGTAGCTATTACTGTCTCCATTTTATACTACAGAAACAGATTCAGTGATACTCATTACTTACCAAGATAATAAGAACAGACAAATCTGGGATTTGAACTCACAGTTTCCCATATATAAATGAAAGGATATATACACATGCAAGTATAGTCACACTGGAGTCCTCTCTGCCATACTTTCTAGATTATTAAGCCTGAATATGAACTACTCACCTGGTATTTTGTTTTATATGATGTCTCAGATTTGTAATTGCTGGTTTCTCAGTAAATATCCAAAGATGATGGTGGTTCTACATAATAAAACCATAAAGTTCTGATAGTTTACCTTACTTGGTCAGTTATTTATTAGTGGCACCTCATGTACCATTGATAATCATTGCCCAAGAGATATGTGAAACAGTAAAGTAACAAAGATAAGAATAGTGCAGCATCATAGGCATGGAAACCATTGCCTGTCAGGCCTCTGGTTGGTATGAGATGGAAAGGAGCTGATTTCATCTGCCTTTTTTCCTTTAAACTTCTGTATAATTGAACATTAATTTAAAAGTATCACAGGTCTGCAGATACATGCCATGTTCGTATAAATATGTCAAAATCAATTCTACTGTCATGTATAACGAAAAACAACAAATAAAAATAAATAAATAAATAAATAAAATATTAACAGTATTACAGGTCTGAATGGATCACATGATGTGGACAAAAGACCAATGTGATATTATCTTCTCCTGATGGGCAGGCCACCAGAAACAGGTCTGCATAGGAAACTGGTGTCCTGCGTTAAGTTCCTCACTCCAGAGTCTGGCCTTTGGCACGATTGCCTTAGAAATCACAATCATATAAGCACACTAGAAATGGATTTCATTCTCAGAATAGATTTACTTCACCTTAAAGAATGCAAATTCATGACCATATTTCTTAATGTTACACTGTTACTTTTAACATTTAAACATTTTGAAATGAAGACACTTATTTTTTAAAAAACGTTTTGTTTTTAGTTGTAGTTCAAAACAATACCTTTATTTTATTTTTGTGTTGTGCTGAGGATCAAACCCAGAATCCTGCACCTGCTCGGCGAGCATTCTACCGCTGATCCACAACCCCAGCACAAAGATGACGACATTTCTTACCATAGAGAAACTTAATATGATGGTGTTTTTTTTTTCTTTAAGGTTCTTTTAAAATAAGAGGTCCATACTCTAATCAGCATCTCAACACTGAGAAAATAAGGCAAATAAAATGTGAACTATAAATCCCCCATAGACCAGAGTCTTCTGCCCAGAGCCCTCTTATTCAGTAGGTAAGGTATACAAGAAATCAGCCAGGTGCAGTGACACACACCTATAATCCCAGAGGCTAGGGAGGCTGAAGCAGAAGGATCACAAGTTCAAAGCCAGCCTCAGCAACTTAGCAAAACTTTATGGCTTAGGCAACTCAGTGAGACTCTGTCTCTAAATAAAACATAAAAAAGGACTGGGAATGTGGCTCAGTGGTTAAGCACCCCTGGGTTTAATACCAAAAAAAGAAAAAAGAAAGAAAAGAAAGAAAGAAAGAAAAAGAAAGAATCAGTTTATAATCAGAATGCCTGGCAAATGTGGGATTTATCAGAGAGCCAGTCTTTGATATAAATGTTTTTAAAATCAGACCAAGGTTGTTTCATGCACCCATCTATATTTTCAGAGTGTAGCTGCCCTAGTTCATTGGAGGGACTTGGTGACCAAAGCATACAGCAGGTTACTTCTGAGCATTCGTTTTCATCTTTTAGTGGGTATTCTACACTGCCGAGGTTAGATGATAAACTTTATCTCCACTGTCCTGCATAACTGGGTTTCTGGAGGCAAAGTAGACTCCTCCAGTGTGTAACAATTGTGCAACAATTGGGAGAAATGGAAGGCTGACGTCTTTTTTATTTGTTGATGCTTTGGGCTGTTTTTAGGTAGCAGGGCAACTGGATTCCAGCCTCTGCCTTCCTGATCTGAGACCCAGTTTCAGTAGTAGATTTCACCTCTTTCATCACAGTTACAGTCCTATGTTCTCGAATTAGAGTTTTAGTAGCAATTTCAGTTTCTGCAACAGAACCTTTACTGATACAGTGATTTCCCTCTGACAATATTTTTTAAAAATTTTTAGTTTATCATGTTAATAGATCTAGTGAAGTTACAGCCAGTTTTGGACAACGTGGTAGTCATTTTTTTTTTTTTTTTAGGATATTTATGTACTTTCTTCTCCACTCTACAATTTATTGATTGCTCATTGACAGCAATGTTACTTCCAAATTTTGGGAAGCCCCCAATCTTTTCCTTCTTTATATTCTACAGGAAGGAGTAAAAAATACACTGTAAAGAAGCTGAGCATATGTTATAGCTCTAACAACCACAGGAACCATCAACAAATGATAAAGTGCATGATACAACAATTACAAGCCATTTTATAATTGCTAAGATCTATAATTTCTTACCCTACAAGTTAAATGACATTAGACTAGAATCATATCTCACTTATTTCATCATTTTTTCTCCTTGTGAACATAGCTATTTTTTTTTCTTTGCAGAAAAACAACCTCAGCAGGTCAGCAATATAGAGAAGCTTAATGATTTTTTGCAAGTCACTACTGATGCAGAGCAAGGCCATGAAAAGTGACATCTGTTTATTCATGTGGCCAAGGAATATGTAATTTGGACTTAACCTTTTGCAGTCTTCTTTCATCTTCTAAACACAAGATGCTATCAGAGATGAGGTTTCCAAATCAGAATTGTAAGATGTTACTCTTGCTTCTCCTCAAAGCCATCAGATTGATCCAAGGTAAACCATTTTTTGTGACTTAACCCAGCACTCGGCATGCTATCTAGTGTCCATCATGACACTAGATGTCCTGACCAATGGCTACTTACTTTTTCTTAGGAGGCAATAATTATTCTACCTTTTAAAAGTAGCTAAGATACATCTATGCCTGTGACACAGCAGTTCTATTCCTTTTTATCTCCAGTTGGCAACTCCTTATTTTTATCTGCTCATTATATTTAATTATATTTAAATACACAAACCAAGGCCATAATCCTTCTGTTCACCAGGACAGGTAACTCTAGCTCAAATGGACAAATTCAGTCTTTGTCTGCCTAGAAATACTTTTTTTTTTAAGGCAGTTGCCCAGAAAAGGAGGAAGAAAGGAAATATTGGTGAATTCAATGTGAGGTCTGACCCACTAGGCATTCACCTGTATTTTTTTAACATTATTTTTTTATGGTAGGAAAAGAACCCAGGACCTTTGCTTGGGAGAGAGAAGTGTGAACTGGATGATGTGATGTCATCTTAACAAGACATGTCCCCAACTTCCTTTAGTGACTCATAAATTCATATTTCATCAGTATATCTGAACTACTTTGACTTCATTTTTTTCTCACTTTATACAACGTCTTGTGATATTTATTATACGTGGTTTGTGGTTATTGTGGTTCTAAAGTTCTCTTTTAAAGTACCATGTGTCCGGAAATTCACTAAACAAAACTATGCTCATTCATTAAGAAGACATTGATACTTGACTCATGAACAAGGAATGTAGGTGGAAAATGTCACAAATAAAGTAAGAGTAGAAAGTGAAGGGAGAGGTTTCCTTTTCTTTCCCTTTCTCTTTGCTAGGGCTAGCCTCCTCCCTAACATTCCTGGGTTTAGTTCATCAGTTGTCACCCTCTTTTCTGCACTGCTCTCCACCTTCCCTTTGAAGGCAGAGGATGAGATGGGCAGCTACATCATTGGCACCATGTGCCATTTGTAGGGCAGAGAAGTAGGAGTTGTGTTTCTTTGTTCATGTTTGGACTTTTCCTGTACACAGGATGCTTTCCTCAGAAGTCCCCAGCACTGCCACGACCACTGCCACCAAAACCGTGTCGGAGCTAATTGGTTTCAGGAAGCATTAATTGTAATTTCCACCCCCAGTATTGTCTGTTCATTTGCCCTTGTTCTGTCCTTTACACTGAAGGAATTCACTCCCTCTATATCACAAGTTTTCCAATAATTGAAAAACTTATCACATCTTACAAAGGCCTTTTCCTCTGGAGCAAAGGATCTCATTTGGCATGCATTTAAACCCCTCATTGCTCAAGTCACGTTTTATGGTTTGTAAAGTTCTTAAAATGTGGTACAGAGAACTGGAAAGATGTGTCTTGACTCATTTTCCTTGTACCAAAAAGGATACTTAAAAAAAAAATTGCAAGTTAACATTCTGTGTCATTTCACACTTCCTGCATATGTTGAACCTAAGGTCAACTAAAAATTTCCATATCGTTTTTGTACCTGAGGTTTCTCCCAAATTTTTTGTGTGATTTTGTTTTTATCTAAAGTATAGGGTTTTTATTTCCTTTGAGTTTCAACTTATTTTAGCCCTCATTTTTTGTTTGTTAAAAACTTCAGATCTTTAATTGGTCAGTTTATTTACCCACACCTTTGGTTTTGAAGGAAGCATCTGTGATAACTTTGAGGATGAGAACATCATAGTTATACAACATGGCCCACTGAAGGTGTTCAATATACTTATACATCAATACAAGCAGTTTAGAACTCTGTGAACCATGCTAGAGAACTGTACACTAAAAGAGTATGCTATTCTTATAGTGTCTAAAAACAGTTGCATTTTACCTTGATAAAAATAAATGTCTGGTCTTTATAGATAATATGCACCAGTAAAAATAAGAAAATAAAAATCATCAGTAATTCCTCTGCTCAGACATAACCAATGACAACATTTTGAAACATGTCTTCTCACCTCTTCTCCATATATATATGTCTTTATTTTAAATGGAATCACAATTACATACACTCTTTTATCACCTGCTGTTTCCATTTCACAATCTATCTTGTTTGTATATTACATATTTTCCTAAGAAATGATATAATAGAAATGTATTTTATCTTTAATTGCTTCATAGTATTTCTCTGTGTGAATGTATGATTCTTTTATTTAATCATTACCTTGTTGCTGCTGGAAAAAATTATATCAATTATATTATATATCCACCTATATTTCCCATTATACATGTGCTCTCTGGGTAGACTGAAGCCTTCTTATTATTTCAAGTGGCTCCAATAAGAAAGATAACATGGGGTCCTTGAAGGATGCTTTGTAGTAGTGTGGTAGTAGTGTTGCTGGCCCTAGGCTGTATGCTTGCCTTGAGTCATGAATTTCCACTCCATTGTCTCTTCTGGCAGATAATAAATGGGGAATTCTGGAAAGAATGAGATGGAAGAGTGAAAAGTAGCTCTAGCTGATAGGAATAGAGATTAGTTTTCAAAAGATATTTGATGGGCACTTCCTCCTTTCATTAAAGTTTTAGAATGTTAATTAACCACATTATATAAGAAAATAGTATATGAAAGAACATTTTGTTTTTAGTTGCCAAAGTTCTCAAATTTGGGGAGTTGTAATAGAGCAATTGAAGATAGGATCTTGATTTTGGTTCCCTTTCTCCATGAAGTTTAGTTTCTATCCAGAAACTCAAAAGGCATCCTTGAATTCTCCTTATCTTTTCCCGCCTCTTCCATATAGTCAATCTACCATGGAGTCTCATTAATTGCAGCTTCTAAATATATTCCAAATCTGTCTACTTCTCTCCTTCCTCACAGCAACCATCTCGTTTGAACTATTAACTACCTTTATCTGAAGTGCATTACTTTCTGATCTAGAAACTATCTGAGAGTACTGTATTCTACTTCCATTTATTTCCCCACATGTGGACAAGACAATCTATTCAAAACAATTCTATTCATGTAATTTCTTCCTTTTAAATTTTAAAAATCTCTGCCTTTTGTTGCAAAGATAGCATGAACCACAGTCTTGATGATACACTACTTTCCCTAAGGAGCAGCATAGGGTAGAAGGTAAGAGTATGGACTCTGGAGTCAAGTCTTCCAGGGTTCAATTCCTCCCTCTGCTATTATAGTTTGGATCTTAAATGTTCCCTAAAGACCATGTGTTAAAATCTTGGCTGCCAGTCCGTGTACTACTAGATCATGGTAGAACACTTAGGAGGTGGGGCCTAATGGGAGGAAGTTAGGCCATTGGGGGTGTGCCTTTCAAAAGAATATTGGACCTTTTGTCTCTCTCCCTTTTTTGCTTTCTGGCCACCATGAGGTGAGCAGTTCCACATGCTCCTACCATGATGTACAGTTTTTGCCATAGGCCTAAAGCAACAGGGCAAACCAACTATAAACTGAAAACTCTAAAACTGTGATACAAAATAAACCTTTATTTCTTTTAAGTTGTTTTTCTCAGGTTTGTGTCACGGTAACAACCACAACTACAACAACAAAAAGATTTATACATCTATCATTCACAAGCTGGGCCATCTGAGAAGTTACCAAACTTCTCTGTGCCTTAGTTTCTTCATCTACAAAAGCAGGCTCTTAATGGTCCCTATCTCATGAGGTTTTTTAGTAGAGTTAGTAGAATTAATATTGATAGACACTTAAGCCTCCTGGAAGCACAGTAATGCTGTTCAATTGTTAGATATTATCATTATCTCTTCAGCTTCATTTTTCACCACGAATACCCTCCCTTCCCTTTAGCTTTCTGAGTTCTAGCCACCATAGCTTTTCTTCACTGCCTCACATGCACCAGCTTCCTTCCTTTTCTTCCCCCTTCCTCTCTCTTTTCCCTCCCTTCACCTGGTGAACTCTGACCCTGCCTTCAGCTTCAGTACTCCCTCATGTCTGGTACAAGGGCCTTTCTCTAGAGGTCTTTCTCTTGGGATTGTTTGCTTAATGTTGGCTTCATCTGCTGTTTTGCTTTCCATTGTAGCTTTTGGGCCTGATTGTGTTTGACAGAATAGTGCTCCATGTCATGTCACATATTACCAGCAGGGGGCACCAAAATGCACATTATCAGTGGCTTCACCACTCACTGGAACTATAGTTTTATCTCATAGCATGGTGTGAGGCCAAGGGAAGTATAGAATGTCTTTTATGTCTCTTTTTTTTTTTCTTCTTTTTCCAGGGCAAAAAAAAGCTTGGGAATCCCATAGATGTCTTAACTAGCAATGAATAATTTTCTAAGTGAATTATTAAGGATTATGGAAATTTTATATTCATAACTTAAAATTATTTTGCTTCTAAAATTTAGAAGGAACCCAATTTAGCATTCTATGAAAAAGCCTCACTGTCAAGCAATGCTTTTGAACACACTTTAATCATTGGAATTTCCCAAATTTTCAGAGATTTTTTATCTCATTATAATACTAGTTTTCAATTGTTCTGGTTTTTATATTATTTATTTGTAGAACTGATGGTAGGATATATTTTTTGTGATGGCTTTGTTACTATGTAATTGCTGAAATGCCATCATTCTTTGTTTTTTTATTCCTCTTCATTTGTTTCCATCATGAAGTTCTTTTCCCCACTGTACAGTCAGTGAAGCAGGTGAGATACACAGGTGCTCCCCAATTTACAATGGTCCAACTTTAGGATGATGTGAAAGCAATTTACATTCAACAGAGACAAAACTTCACTGAAGTTCGATCTTTTCCCAAGCTAGTTCAACACTCTTGCCCTGTGCCACCAACCGTAGGCTAACATAAGTGTTTTGTGCATGTTGAAGGATAGCTAGAAAACGATGATGTTTGGTAGCCTAGGTATTTTGAATGCATTTTTGAGTTCATTGAGAAGCATCTGTATTTTCTTTTCATTTTTTCTTAGCAAAGCAGGTCCTGGTCAAAAGTTTGAGAAATGCTGCCGTTGGGAAGTGCTTGGGGAGAGGCATGAACATCTGTGTGGGGAGCTGCGGGTTAGAGATGTGGGAGAGAAATTCAAAGTGGGAAAAACTTTAGATCTCTAAAGTTTAATTCACTCATTCAAAATTTAAATTTTATTCTAAAAACCAGTGAGACACTCCCAATTTTTCTTAAAGAAACATGTTTATTTTCCATTGTATATAATTAATATTTCTAATTACTTTGCTTATATTAACTTATTTCTTTCTAGTAACGATCCATGATAGGTACTGTTATTGCCAGTAATTGATACATGAGGAAATAGGCAGGTGAGATAAAATATTTAAAATTACGACCATGGATTGAAAAAAATAAAGTCAAATTCTTCTTTTCTTGGAGTCAGTGTTGAAGAATATCTTTGCCGTAGGCCTACATGTTAAGGAATCTTTGTTGGAACTCTATAGTAGCTCAATCCCTTGGAAGGAGGATGAGGGGATTTGAAATATATTGAATAATATTGCAGATATGTTGGTTCTATTAAGGACAGTCTCTGAAATTACATGAAGTTTTTTTTTTTTTTTTTTTTTTTTTTAGGAGGAAGGCCATAAGTCTTAAGGAATGAACTTTCAATTCTCAAGTCATCAAGTTGTCATTAGCTTTGATCATTCAATGGAAGAATTCCCATGTATCTTGTTTTAGTTTTATTTAAAAGAGATATTCTTAAGTAAAGATGTATTATGTAAAGTGCACGTGCACATACACACACACAAAAAAAAACACACACACAAGAGTTGAAGCATAATTTTCATAAAGGAAATGAGTTCTAGGATTCTCCTTCCATATACATCAATATGATCTTATTAATTCCTGAATATCTGTTTCCAGTAAAAATATACAACCAAATATATGCTAGAATGGCAAGAAGCAAAGGGAAGAATGGCTTTTTTGAGATGACAGGGAGAAAATTCTCAACCAGAAAAAATGGTGGGGAAATGTTGACATTAGTCTTTAGCTATGGTGGCCATACCCATGATTTCTATGGCAACAGGTAGCAAAACAGTGACATAGACTCTGAGTTTTGTGCCAACTTTAGAAGACTGGTCACACCCTGAACAGCTCAAAGGGCTGCCTCCCCATCTCTCCTTTCCCTGCTAAGTGGCTGTTGAAAGACCAAAACCACAGGGACACTTGTTGGCTTTTGAAACAATATTAATTAATTAATACATTTATTTGTTCTTACATTTATTCAAATAGCAAATATTTACAGAGACTTGCTACCTAGAAACCCTTTTTCTGTGGCCCAATGAGTCAGTTCTTAGAGAAAGCTTATTATGCCAGCTAGCTCTGGTTTTCTTCTTAAAATTCCTGTCTAAAAATAATGATCCTTCTATTCATATTCATCCCCAATCCATTACTATAATGAGGCAGCTGCCCAGTTACCGACCTGCACATATACTTCCTTCAGAGAATGCAAATGTAATAAGAGAAAGATTATTTAAATAAAAGAGCACTAGTTTATTTAGATGAAACATTTTGTTGTACTGTATAAAAACAAGATACTTAGAAAAATTGTAGGATTAACGGCCCAGAAAGGATTATTAGATATCCAAGTATTCATTAACTCATTTACAAACTCTACAATATTTAAGTTGAATGTTTTGTACTAGCACTATTCTGGATACTGAAAACCATGCCAAGGTAACTACGCTGCATCTCTTCACTTATGTAATATGTTCATATTGGGTGGCTAAGCCTCCTCTCTGCCACTGGTTGCTGGCACTTGGAATACCTTGATGAATAAAAGGTTTGTGCTCACATGGAATTCTATTTTGTTGGAAGAGACAGAATATGAACAAATAGGACAGAGGATGACACATGCAGTGGAGAAAAGGCAAGGGACTGGGGACCAAATTAAAAATAAGATGGTCAGGGAAGGCCTCCCTGGGAAAGTGATGTTGACAATTAAATATCTGAAGGAGACATGGGAGTGAATCAAGCAAGTATCTTGGAACAAATGCCTCATTCAGAGGGAAAAAGCTAAAGAGAACCATGTCCCCACAAGGTTAGAGAGAGTGATGTGGCCACTGGGACTGGTTGGAGTGAAGTGAGGATGGGGAAAGTAGCAGGAGAAGAGCCCGTAGCTACAACTGGGACCTAGATTTTGCAGCGCTTTGTAGGCCACAGAAAGATGCTGGCTCTCACTCTGAGGGAGACAGGAAATCACTATAACAAGCTGATAAATGGCACCATCTGCCTGATGCTTCAGTGGATCACTCCGCCTCCTGCGGTGAAAATAGCCCATACAAGGGAAAGGATCAAAGCTGACCACCACTTGAGAGATGAGGGTTTCTCAAGTGAGGGTGAAAGTGATGTGAGGAGGTAGGATTTTGGGGGTGTCACAGAAAGCCCCAACAGGCTTGGCCTTGGAGATCCTGTCTCTGGAAACAGCCAAGTAGCTCCTGTATTACCAACTTTCAGGTAAATAACAAGTATAAATACTGAAGGGAATATAAACACAGTTGCCTTACTATACCAGAAAAAAAAAAAGAAAGCTGAATTTGATATCAAAATTTGGAGCTTGAGTTTAACCAAGTTAACTGTCTGCTCCTAGATATTGATATTCTCCAAAGAAGAGCCCAAAGTCTCTTCAGTATGTCAATTTTAAATTTCCAGGATGTAATATAAAAGTATGAGCTATCCAAAGAAATAAGAAAACATACCCCATATTCAAGAGAATCGGTGGAGACCAATCCCAAGATGACTGACATGTTGGAATCAGCAGGCAAGAAATTTAAAGGGGTTTGTATAAATATATTTCATGTAAATATATTTAAAATATAAAAGAAATATGCTAATAGCAAATGAAAATGTCAGACACCTTATTACAGAAATAGAAACTATTTTAAAAAAAGAAAAAAGAAAATTCTCTCACTAAAAAATTAAATATATAAAATAAAATGAAGTAACTAGATGGGCTTATCAGCAGCCTGAAAAAGATAGAAGAGTCTGTGAATTTGAGGAAATGTCTATCAGAAATTACCTACTGTGAAGGAGAGAGAGAGAGAGAGAGAGAGAGAGAGAGAGAGAGAACATTAAAAATATTGAGGCTCAGGAACATATAAAGCAATATTTAAAATCTAATACTCATGTAATTGGAGTCCCACAAAGGGAAGAGCGTGAGAATATAGTAGAAAAAAATATTTATATATGTAGTACCCCAATTTTTTTCTTTTTGGTGAAAAACATAAATTAACAAAAAAAAGCTCAGAAAATTCCAAATAAACATACAGATAAACCCACACCAAGGTATATCACAGTCAAATGTCAGAAAACCAGATATAAAGAGAAAAATCCTTGAAGCAGCTATAGAAAAAAATTATATATCTCACACAGGAGAATAAAGTATTTTTAAAAATATATTTTTAGATGTTGATGGACCTTTCTTTTATTCATTTATTTATAAGTGGGGCTAAGAATCAAACCCAGTGCCTCACACATGCTAGGCAAGTGCTCTACCACTGAGCCATACTCCAGTCCTGAAGGAACAAAACGACCATTTATTGTTTCATTTGAAGCTACAAGAGAGTAGAATGACATTTTAAGGTGAAAATGATAAAATAAAATTGGCAACCCAGAATTCTATATCCAGCAAAATATCCTTCAAAAATGAAGCCAAAATAAAGACATTTTCAGAAAAGAAAATAAAAGAAATTGCCATAGTAGATCTGTAATTGCAGAAATGTTAAAAAATAATGCTCTTCAGCCTGCAAGAATATGATAACAGACAAAATCTTGCATTTTTCAGGAAGGAAAAAGAAAGAAATTGAAAACTGTGTATTAATAATAAAGGTCTAATCTTTCCTCTTAATTTCTTTGAAGTACATACAATGGTTTGAGGTGAAAATCATATTGCTCTATTGTGGAGTTTATAATATGTATGGAATATGACAGTTGTAATAAAGGATGAAGACGGAGGGTAATGAACATGTACAATTACAAGTTGTTTACATTTGGGCAACCTATATAGTACTAATTCATGGTAGACTGAGATGTTGAAGTTGCATATTATACTTCCTAGAAAACCACTAGAAAAATAGCACAAAGAGATGCAGCTAAAATCCCAAAATAAATTAAAAATGAAATTTAAAAGAACTTCATTTGATCTCCTCTCCTCCAACAAAAAAGCAAGAAATAGGAGATGGAAGAAGAAAAAAATGCAAGGAACTGTAGGCGATAAAAAGCCTTTCTTGTACCTTCTTAACCCATTAAGTCTCAAATTTTTAGCTCTGTGAATATTTCAGTGAAATTAACATAGATGTATTAATATAAGTTGAAAATCACAATCTAGACCTTGTTTTACTTTTTTTAGTGATATCATTAATAATGAAAATTATCACTAATCATTTACTTATTTTCTCAACAAAATAGAATTCTAGAAACAAATACTTGTTTCAGAATTAGTGTAAGTGGTACATCTGTCACTGTTATGGTTTGGTTGTAAGGTGTCCCCCCAAACTTCAAGTGAGGCAATGAAAGAAAGTTCAAAGGAGAAATGATTGGGTTTTGAGAGCTGTAAGTTAATTCATCCCCTGATAGAGATGAACTGAGTGGTAACTGAAGGCAGGTAGGGTGTGGCTGGAGGAAGTGGGGCATTAGGGACGAGGCTTTGGGGTATATATTTGTATCTGGCAAGTGGAGACCTCTTTCTTTGCTTTCTGATCATCATATAAACAGCTTCCCTTGGCCACACTCTCTGCCATGATGTTCAGTCTCACCTTGAACCCCAAGGAATCGAGTCTGCTATCTTTGGATTGAGACCTCTGAAACAGTGAGCCCCCAAATAAACTTTTCCTCCTCTACAGTTGTTCTGGTTGGCTCTTTTAGTCAGAATGGTAAAAAGCTGGATAAAAGGGTTGCATAATTTAACTTTTTACAAGTGTTCTATAAATAGGACAATGGGATATATAGGTTAAGTTCAGTACCTGGAGATAGTAAATTACACTGATGAGAGACAGGAGGAAAAAATGTTTATTTCCTTTACATATAGGTGCCAACAAATGAAGTATCTGGCTCATTAAATAGTTAAAGACTTTATACTTAGGGGGAATGGTGGGAGGCTTCCTTGGGAAAAATAATAGGCTTCTTTATGAATGACAAATGGGTTTTGAGAAGAATAAATAGAAAATTAGAAAGCTTTTTGGGGGGGGGGTACCCGGATTGAACTCTGGAGCACTCATCCACTGAGCCACATCCCCAGCCCTATTTAGTATTTTATTTAGAAACAGGGTCTCACTGAGTTGCTTAGCACCTCACTTTTGTTGAGGCTGGCTTTAAATTTGTGATTCTCATGTGTCAGCCATTGGAGCCACTTGGGAAAATTAGAAAGTTTGTGATAATATTTGTATATACAGGTAAGAATACTCTTTCAGATTCTTCAGAGTCATAAAAACTCCCCTGAAAAGGGACTTTAAGGCAGTCCACATTTCTCAGAAGTTTCTGTTTTTAGTCAGTTAAGGGAAGCTTCAAGAAGCCTGGTTTATGAATCTGTTGCTTCTCAATTGCCTTCAGTTCAAAATAACCATAGGCTAAAGTGGCATTTTGGGGGGTGGGAAGTTCTGGACCCTTTTATGACAAAGTAAAATGGTGACTCAAATTCAATCATACCAGTAATCACAATAAGTATAAATATACTAAATAATCCAACTTAAAGGTTAGAAATCATTGGACTAGATTTTTTTTAAAAGACTTTACCACATATAATCTACAACATACTCACTTAAATATAATAAAGCTCATGGATTTAAACAGACTTCTTGGAAAATGTATCCTATGCAAAAAAATAAGCTATCTTAAGTGGTTATTGTTTTTTTACCAACGTACATTTAAAACAAAGAATATTATCAAAGATAAAGAGGAACATTTTATAATGGCAAATGGATCAAAACAGTAATCATCATTAACTTATATGTAATTTAATACCAGAATACATAAAGTATTTGAATACATATATATTCAAAGCAAAATTTGACAGAACTAAAAGAGACAAATAGATAATTCTTCAATAATAGTTGGAGATTTTTACACTCCCTACAGGAAATTGATAGAACTAGGAAAACATTCATAATAATACAGATGATTTGAACAACACAATAAACTACCTTAACCTAATTGACATCAATAAAATATTCTGCAATGAAAACTATAGAACACTAAAGAAAGTAATTGAAGAAGGCTTCAGTAAATGGAAAGACCTCCCATGTTTGTGGATAGGCAGAATTAATATTGTCAAAATGGCCATAGTACAAAAAGCACTATACAGATTTGATGCAATTCCCATTGAATTTTCAATGACATTCTTCTTGAAATAGAAAAAGTTGTAGGAAATGGAAGATTTTTTCCAAATTTTTCATTTGGAAAAATAAGAGGCCCAGAATAGCCAAAGCAATCCTTAGCAAGAAAAGTAATGCAAGAGGCATCACAATATCAGACCTTAAATTGAACTACAGAGCTATAACAAAAAATTCCTGGTATTGGCCAAAAAAAAAAAAAAATAGAATTGAAGACAAATGGAACAGAATAGAAGACACAGAGACATACCCACATAAATACAGTTATCTCATACTAGAAAAGGTGCCATAAACATAACATGAGAGAAAAGATATGGTGCTTCAACAAATGGTGCTGGGAAAACTGAAAATCCATATTTAGTAGATTGAAATTGAACCCCTACAATCTCACTCTGTGCAAAACTTAACTCAAAGTGGATCAAGGACCTTGGCATTAAATCAGAGACCCTGTACACACTAGAAAAAAAATGGACCAAACAATTCAGCATGTCAGCTTAAGAATCAACGTCCTAAAGAAGACTCCTAAAGCACAAGAAGTAAAATCAAGAATCAATAAATGGGATGGCATCAAACTAAAAAGCTTTCTCACAGTAAAGGAAACAAACAAGAATGTGAAGAGAGAGTCTACAGAATGGGATAAAATCTTTGTCACCTGCACCTCAGAGTATTAATCTCTAGGATATATAAGAAACTCAAAAAACATAACATATACACACACACAAGAAAAGCAAATAACCCAATCAATAAATATGCAAAAGAACAGAACAGGTACTTCACAGACAAAGAAATAAGAATGGTCAAAAAATACATTAAAAATGTTCAACATCTCTACAATTAAAGAAATGCAAATTAAAACTACACTGAGATTTCATCTCACTGTAGTCAGTATGGCAATTATTCACAGTATGGGTAACAATAAATCTTGGCAAGGATGTGGGGGAAAATGTTCACTCATACACTGCTGGTGGGAATGTAAATTGGTGTAGCCACTCTGGAAAGCAGTATGGAGATTCCTTAGAAAACTTGGAATAGAACCACCATTTGACCTTGTTATCCCACTCCTAGGCATATACTCAAAGGAATTAAAATCAGCATACTACAGTGACACAGCCACACCAATGTTTATAGCAGATCAATTCACAATAACCAAGCTATGGATAGAACCAACCTAGGTGCCCTTCAACAGATGAGCGGATAAAGAAAATGTAGAATATATTTACAATGGAATATCACTCAGCTATAAAGAAGAATGAAATTATGGCATTTGCTGGTAAATGGATGGTACTGGAGAACATCAGCTAAGTGAAATAATCCAGTTCCCCAAAACAATCAAAGGTCAAATATTCTCTCTGATACGTGGATTCTAACACCAAACAAGGAAGGGATAGGGAGGGGAAGTATAGAAGTTCATTGGGTTAGACAAAGAGAAGTGAAAGGATGAGAGAGAGGATGGGAATAGGAAAGGATGGTACAATGATTCAGACAAAACTTTTCTATGTTTATATATGAATACACGGCCAGTATAACTCCACATCATGTTCAAACACAAGAATGGGATCAAAATTGTAATGGATTGCACTCCATGTATGTATAATATGTCAAAATACCCCCTACTGTCATGAATATCTAAAAACAACAAATGAAAAAGAATAGAAAACTGTCATAAAATTGTAGAAAACAATGTGTCTGTATTGAGTGGAGAGTTGGAGCTGCCATTGACTGGAATGGGGTAAGACCATGAGACCAGTAGTGTGAGAGATCCATTGAGATTAGACCATGCAAAATTGAGATCTTCAGTTATTTGCTACTGGAAACCTTGAATGGAACAAAGATAAATGAGTATGGATTTTGAGAAAGAGGATTAGATTGAAGTGCAAATTTGGGCTTTATCAACCTAAAATTAGTATTTAAAATACAAGGAATGGTGTTTTCATCAGAGCAGTCATAGAGTCACATAGAAAAGAGAAGTCAGACAGACTGGGAGCTGGGAGATTAGTTGTAGGGACAGCCATAAAGAACTAGTAAATGATGTTGATAAAAAGGGTTTTAGTGAAGTGGTGAGGTAGTGCCCAACCAGAGTGGATTCAAGGTACAAGTGTTGATTAAACTTGGAGACAGTGGGTATAGATCAACGATAATGTAGGTTAGAGGTAGGGGGGGTTAGTTTTGCTTATTCTTTTTCTATAAAATACCAGATATTAACTATATTTGACTTTGGAGATAATAAAGTCTGTGTTGTAACTACTCAACTATACCGTTGAAATATAAAACTAGCAATAGACAATACACAAAGAAATGTGTGTGGTAACATCGAATAAGATTTTATAAATATAGTGAGACACACAGATTATGGTTTGCTGCCTCCTAATATAAGTAATTCCGTCAAGAATCAGATCCGTGAATTGGGTTGAAGCATGAGGAGGATGGGTGGTGAGGAGGCAGGCTCAAATGAGGGTTTATGATTCAGGAGATAAAGGAAAGTAGTAACTGGCATCATGACCTCAAGTAGCATTAGTCCCCTCAATGAATTCACATTTTGACTGGGGAAAGTTCACAAAAAAGTAGAATACAGATTTGTCCCTGTTTTGGTAGGAATCAAAGCTATGAGCTTTGATGAGGTTTCCCAAAAAAGTACATAAAGAGAAAGGAGAAAACATAATTCAGGAGCTCCATACAAAGGAATAAAAAGCAGCTGAAGAAAACTTCTAAAGGAGAGATCAGAGTGCTGGGGCTTGGGGCTCAGTGGTAGAGCATTTGCATAGTACTGACAAGGCCCTAGATTTGATCCCCAGCAACACCCAAAACAACAAAAAACAGTTGAATTATTGAAACTTAATATGATATCAGAGAGCTACACAAGAATTAGGAGCACAGCTAACTTCATGGGTATGCAGCCTGTGACGTCACCCAGGGCCTGTACTCAGAATAAGCCCATGCTTGGTAATGATCTGATGTCACCAGTTGAAATTTATAATAATTTTTGAGCAAATGACCCTGCAATCTCATTTGCATCGAGTCCCATGAATTAAATAGCTTTTCCTGACCTGGAGAACATAGTTTTACAAAAACAAAGCTAGGAAATGGTTTAAATCAAGAGGAGTTAGGAAAAGGAGACTTCTAGATAAAAAATGTCAACAAAAAGTCATTTCTTGACTGCCCCCTTCAGATTCCCTGAACACAAAATAGAATAACCATATAGAGAACAAGCAATTTAAATACTTAAAAGGAAATTATTGCAGCCTCATACCACAAATCGTCATGCACACTGTTCACTGTGCCTTCTTAAGGAGGAAAGGAAGATTGCTGGGGGCCAGCCAACACAAGCCACATTAGACTCCAGTAAGTTTCAGTACCCAGGTATGTTCCCAATGATCCTTGGGTTAAAGAAAAAAGAGCTAAGATGTGGAGATCTGATGAAGTGGGGGTGCCCCATAGTGGCATCTTAAAAAGGCAAAGCCAATATAATACTTTCATATTTTCTACAAAAATATAAAGAGAGTAAAACATGAGAACATGCATATGCATTTTGTTTGAATTGCTCAATGTTTTTAAAATATGGGTTTCATTTGAAAATCCATGTTGCTGGATTCCATTGAAAAAGAAATTCTCACCACAAAGGGCCACATAGCAACCCAGTAACCTAATCAGTCCAATCAACTAAACAAAGTAGCTGCTGTTGTACTCTCTGTAGTTCACCACAAACCCTACCACTCCCTCTTGTCTCACACTTGGCCCATTCCACTCATTTATATTCCACTCATTTACTTGTTTTGTATAAGCATTTGGATTTTAAAGCTTACTTATTATGTTTTTAACCTTTTCACTAAGGGGCACCTCTAGTAAACATGACATAAACAAGAACTTGCTGAGATCCATATTGATGTAGAGGATAAAAAAATAACAGATTTATGTTATATTATTTAAGGAAATAAGCCAAGTGGAAATAAATACTCAGCTCACTATAGACCCTTCACCTCATTCTTTCTTCTCTATTCTTAAAGAAAATGGACATAAATTCAAAGGTTAATTTTAGCCAGAAATAAGTCATCTGTAGCAATCATATAATTATCTCAGTAGATACAGAAAAGCATTTAACAAAATACAGCATCCATTCATGTTCAAACACTAGAAAAACCAGAGATAGTAGGAATATACCTCAACATTATAAAAGCTCTATACACTAAACCCAAGGTCAACACCATTCTAAATGGAGAAAAACTGAAAGCATTCCCTCAAAAAGCTGGAACAAGATAGGCATGCCCTCTTTCACCACTTCTATTTAACGTAGTTCTTGAAACACTGGCCAGAACAATTAGACAGACTAAATAAATTAAAGGGATATGAATAGAAAAAGAATAGCTCAAACTATCTCTATTGGTGATGACGTGACATGATCTTATTATTAGAAAATCCAAAAACCTCCACCAGAAAACTTTCAGAACTCATAAATGAGTTCACCAAAGTAGCAGTATATGAAATTAGCAGCTATAATTCAATTGTGTTCCTATACATCACTAATGAATCAGCCAAAATAAAAATCAGAAATACTATGCCATTCATAATAGCCACAAATAAACAACAACAACAATAAAAATCCTTGGAATCAATCTAATAATAGAGGCAAAAAACCTTAAGATGAAACTAAGGAACACTAAAAAAAGAAATTAAAGGAGACCTTAGAATATGGAAAGAGCTCCCATGATTTTGGATAGGCAGAATTAATATTGTCAAAATGTTCATACTATCAAAAGTATTATATAAATGCAATTACTATAAAATTTTTTTTATAGAAATAGGGAAAGCAGTCAGGAAATTTATCTAGAAAAATAGGAGGCTCAGAATAGCCAAAGCAATCCTTAGTGAGAAAAGTGAAGCAGGAGGCAACACAAAACCAGACCTTAAACTATACTACAGAGCTTTAGTAACAAATAAAAAGCATGGCATTGGCACCAAAACAGACATGGAAACCAATGGAACAGAATAGAAGACACAGAGACACAGCAACATAAATACAGTTATCTCATACTGGACAAGGGCATCATAAACATACATTAAAAAAGAAGATGATCTCTTCAACAAACAGTGCTGGGATAACTGGAAATCCATATATAGCAGAATGAAAATCAAACCCTATCTCTCACCTTTCACAAAACTCAACCCAAAAGGAATCAAAGATCTAAAATTCTACCAGAAACCCTACATCTACTAGAAGAAAATACAGGCTCAATAATCCATCATGTCAGCTTAGGAATCGACTTCTTCAAGAAGACTCCTAAAGCACAAGAAGTAAAATCAAGAATCAATAAATGGGATGGTATCAATCTAAAAATCATCACAGCAAAGGAAACAATCAAGAATGTGAGGAGAAAGTGTACAAAATGGGAGAAAATCTTTGCTGCCTGCAACTTAGTTAGACTATTAATGTCTAGCATATAGGAAGAACTCAAAATAAGCCAATCCCAGAAAACCAAATATACCAATTAATAAATAGGCAAAGGAACTGAACAGACATGTCACAGAAGAAGAAATATAAATGGTCAATAAATCTATGAAAAAAAATGTTCAACCTCTTTAGCAATTAGAGAAATGCCAACAAAACAAAAACAATAACAAAAAAACAGCATACTACAGCAATACAGCCACATCAATGTTTAAAGCAGCTCAATTCACAGTAGCTAAGTAGCTCAATTCACAATAGCCAAGCTATGAAACTAACTTAGGTATCCTATGAATGGAAAAAAGAAAATATGGCATGTGTGCACAATGGAATATTACTCATTCATAAAAAAGAATGACTTTATGACATTTGCCAGAAAATGAATGGGTCTGGAGACTATTATGGTAAGCAAAATAAGCCAATCCCCCAAAAACAAGGGTTGAATTTTCCCTCTGATATGTGAATGCCAACACACAACAAAGGAGTGGGGAGAATGGAACTTCATTGTATTCAATAAAGGGGAATGAAGGAAAGGGAGTGAGAACAGGATAGGAAAGACAGTGAACTGATTCTGACATAAGTTTCCTATGTATATAAATGGACAGGCCACAGTGAATCTCTACATCATGTACAATGACAAGACTGGGAACTTAATTAGAATAAGATGTACTCTATTTTTGTATAAATAAGTCAAATTATACTCTTCTGTCATGTATAACTAAAAATAACAAAAAAAGTCTTTTGGGGACACATGTATAACATTTCAATCAACCAGTTTATTAAAACATGAGAAATAAATAAGCAAAAAGAAGATTAAAAGAATATTACCAAAAATGAACAAAAAGGTCACATTCTCATGGATTAACTCTTCAAAGTTTCACAGAAATTATTGCTACTATGGACAGAATAGAATCTTAGATATATATAAAAAGTAAGGAGAGTGACTTTAAGATAGCAAAAGAGATGATAAAGTCAAGTTGTACAGCTTGAGAAAATATGGAGGGAAAACTACAACTAAATTGTTACAGGGATGAAAGCCAAAAAAAAAAAAAACCAAAAATTTAATTAACATTGCTCAAAATAGAATTATAAAATATACATATTTAAATAAAGTACATAAAATGATACAAAACAATGATATAAAATGAGTTACAGACAAGATGACTAGTATAGACAATGTTCAGAAAATGATGTTACTGAGAGAAAAAAAAAACAAATGGATAGAAAACATAGTCAAGGAAATTATTCTAGGGATGAAAATGTTAGTGCATCTACATATCAAATGGTTGTTGGAAATATTCACACAGACTGATAAGCACCAGGGCATAATTTAGTGAAATTTCTTTGTTAGTGATTATCAATTGACTGTGCCTCACTTGCAAAGAGAAAAAATGTTGGATTCAGCTCAGATTTTTTCATAGCACTTATTGTCAAAAAACATTGGAACCAAGTCCAGAAGGAAAGAAAATGAGAGCCAAGAATTTTAAATCAAGCAAGTATAAAAGTCTATAGGTCACACACATTTTCAAATGTGCAAGATCTTAGAAAATACAGCATTCACTAATCTTTTTTCTGACTTCATTTATGAATAGCATTTAGAGGTTTTGACCGCAGTACCTATTTCTATACAGTAGTATTTGTTTTGCTGATTGTAATTTTGCAGGAATAAAAAATAGATGTCATATAGCTTAAGTGCTATATCATGTCTCCTTGTCCTCAGTAACTGTCCACTTGAACTGACAACATTTACAAGTAAGTAGATATCAAGGATTGCCTGTTAGAGGTAAGACTTGTGCTAGTGGGACAGAATGTTGGAAGTAACCAGTAGTAGCCTTTTATCTTCATAATTTTGAAGACATTGGAGCCTCTTTAGTGTTTCATATCATATGGAATACATATCACTGGGTTGCTTTGGGGTGAGGTGGCTATGTGCTGGGGATTGAACCCAGAGCCTCAAGTATGCTAAGCATGTACTCTACCACTGAGCTACATCTTCAGACTTCTGCGTTACTTTTTTTGAAATTTTATTTGCATCTTTTTTAGTCAGCTTTTTTGTTGCTGTGACCAAAAGTTCTGAAAAGAACAATTAAAGAGGAGGAAACTTTTATTTTGGGGCTCATGGTTTCAGAAGTCTCAGTCCATAGACCGCTGATCAGAAGTCTCAGTCCATAGACCGCTGACTTCATTCCTTGGGGTTTGCTGTGTGGCAGACATCATGGTGGAAAGGTGTGGAAGGGGAAAGCAGTTGAGAACATGGCACCAGAAAGCAGAGAGAGACTCCACTTTCCAGATACAAGTATACACCTCAAAGGCATGCCCCCAAAGACCCACCTGTCCAGCCACAGCCTACCTGCCTTCAGTTACCACTCAGTTGATCTCTATCAGGGGATTAATTCACTGATTAGGTTAAGGATCTCATAACGCAAGCAATCATTTCTCCTCTAAACCTTCTTGCATTGTCTCACACATGAGCTTTTGGGAGATACCTTATATTTAAACCATAACAGTATCAATATATTTAGTGTTTAAGAGCATAGGCTTTGGGATTAACAAAGGTGGCTCAATAGCTACATGATGTTAGTTAAGTAATTTAACATTTTTCAGCCTCTATTACTCAGCCTTAAAAGGGAGGTAATATTATTTCTGTCAAATCGTTCTTGTGAATACATGTATGGAGTACATGTGTGGAAAGCATTTATCTGAAGATTTTATTAGGAGATTCTCTATGATCAGTTTCTTTTCTGTGAATTATAACTCAGATTGAGTCAACAAATTGGAGTTGTTTTGACTTTCAAAAATGCCCATTCACATAAAGGAAACACCATCTTATTTTAGAATTCAGGTATGACCAACAAATATTTATTGGGCACTTTGTCTAAAATCCTGAATTGGGTGCTAATGATACAAAGATGAGTGACATATAACATTTACTCTTAAAAAAGGTGTGGTTGTGTAGGAGAGATAACTACATACCAGGCAGTTCTGACATAGCATTGAGATGATTAAGACAGAGATATGCATAGGGTTTCTCAGTCATTTTTTCACAAGGTCTTCTGCAAAACAACAGAGTTCTCAAAATACACTTAAAAATTATCTGAGGACTTGTGAAAATTGCAGAATTTTCTTTCACTTTTAACCACTGCTGCAGAAGTAAACTCCATCTTTAAAGAGACTCTTGTTTACACTAAGGCTCTGCCCTCCCTGGTTTATAGGATCACTGAGGAAACATGCAGCTCAACCCATAGGTTTAAATATAATGTCTCAGCTGATTCTGAATGATGAATCAGACACATAGATGAAAAGAGTTGAAGTGAACTCTCAGAAGCCACAATCTCAGAGTAAGCAAAGGTGTGGCTGCAGAGAGAAGTAACATGGTGTGGATATATGGGGGAGCATTCAGAATCACCAGAGCTCCCAATGTGAGGGGGCAGGACAAAAGAGTGTGGTCACCAAACATGATTCAAGTTAAGAGATTTTTGGAAAATTATCTCTGGACATTCTTCACCTCCCCCTCGTGAATTTTCCATGTGCCTCATCTGGAAGCATCTATCATATCATGCATAGGTTAGAGCTTCTCCTGAATTATTAAGGAATAGTCCAGTAATATAGCTGAGGAGAAGCAAATGGTTTTGTGATAACTTACATTTTCCCTTTTGTTTCTATACAAATTGGTTTTGAGATGCCAAAGAGAATATCACTCAGTACTCATTATCTGGCCCTTGTTTCATAATAATTTAACAGAACTGTGAAAATAGTAAGTGCAGGCTGACCAAGAATTCCACTGATGATATTTTCAAAGTTATAGCACTCTGTAGGTTCTCTAAAGCTTAGTGTAAGAGCTGTGGCAGACCTGCCCCTCCTTACTCCTAAAATTCCTCATAAGCCAGAGACAAAGGATGTCACTTTCACTTGTTGAGATTGCTCCACTCTAGGATGATTCACATTCTCAAGTCTACAAAATTTCTATCTTGGTAAATGATCTAGGTTACTTCCTAAGATCTAAAGTCGATGAGCTAAGGGGTTGTTGGAAGTTACAGTTATGTCAAGAGGAGCAGCATACAACCCCAAAACAGACTGTGTTCAGTCTCTTCTAGAAACCCCTCCTCTTTCCTTGAGGAAACATGTTTGCATTGGACACAGCACTTAACCAGTCACTAGTGGAGGCATTAATAAAAAATGATTCATATCTCAGGATTTGAGGAACAGATTAAAGATCGCTAAGCTAAGTGAGAAATGCTTTGCTTTATGTAGGAAGGTCAACAATCATTAGATTCCACTGGATGTTCCTGAATGGGAAGAAGAACAGCAATTAAAGATCTCTATCCTCTTTTCTTATCTACCCAATGTATTCTGGACTCATGCTTAGAATGCCAACAGCAACTGCTGAGCTATCAATTAACTCTAACACCTTTCACATTCTCTTGGGGCATTTCATCATTTGTTTCTTTTAGAATTAAACAGTGATCCACATTAGAAGTCAGAAAAGATATGGTCTATCCTTAGTAACACTGCCCTAAATTATACTTTTTATTTTTTGTAATAATATTACATCTTAATTGAGTGATGCCACCAGATACATGAGTCAACAGAGTTTTGCTCAGTTTTTATTATCATACACAACTTTTGATTAACAGTTGACTTATTATTTGTACTCTGTGTTAGTCTGTTCATTGTCACTGTGACCAAAATACCTGACAAGAACTGAAAGGAGGAAAAGTTGATTTAGGTTCACAGTTTCACAGGTCTCACCCCATGGTCTGCTGACTTTATTGCTCTTGGGCCAGGTGAAGCACAACATTAGCAGAAGGGAGTGACAGAGGAAAGATGCTCACATAGTGGCAGCATGGAATCAGAGAGAGAAAGCATGGCAAAAGCCAGGGACACAGTGTATAATCCCCAAGGCCTACCCCTTCTTCCTGCAGTCATGCCTTACCCACCTGCAGTTATCACCCCATAGTCCATTTAAATTATTAATCCATCAAGTGGATTAATCTACTGATGCTCATTCAGGTTACAGCTCTCACAATCTAATCATTTCACCTCCTGCATTAACACAGAAGCTTTTGGGGGACATCTCTCATCTGAACCACAACATGCTCTCCACACATTATTTAGATGAAAGTTTTTTGTATTAAATAATAATAATGAGTTCTAAATAGAACTCATATTGCAAATAATAGAAATCTAATTCAAAATATCTTAAGCATTTGAAAGAAGTTCTTTCATTTCCACAGGTAAAACCTCTGGTGGCAGATTAGGTATTAATTTGTTAAGGGATTCAATAGACTTTATCCAAAATTTCTCTTTGCCTAGCTTTCAGCTTTGTGGCATGGTCATGTAAACTTGTCATGGGAGGAGGGGTAGTAGGAAGGATGTTTGCCAGACTCTCAGCTCTGTTTTCATCATCAATGTCTTCAGCACATTGGATATGAATGAATTTTCTATATTATTGGACTTTAGAGGAAAAATGTTATTCTTGGCAAAGGGAAGAAGGGCATGGGGGTTTGAAACAGTATGTGCTTAGGTTGGTGTGGCCTTGGAAAAGGACTATAGCTTCTCCTTTGTCATCAGTAGAAAGTTGCTTAAGGTCTATAAACAGTGGAAAAATCATAAGATTTCAGCCTTGGCAAGATTATTCTGGTCTCAATATGAAGAGGAATTTGACAGGATAAGATAGGAAGCCATAGTTGTTCATGATAAAATAAAGTTATCAAGAGTCTGGCCTAAGATGGAGCCCATAGATATTAGAAAAGAGGAAAAATTTTGGATATATTTGATGAGTTGAACATGCAGGATTTACCAATTAGGAGGAGTTACCAATTAGATGTTAGGGGTGAGAGAGAACAAATGGCAAAGGAAAACAAGTATGAAATTACTTCTGGGCTTCTAACTTGGGCAAATGGTAGCCTATTCAGAGATAGGAAAAATAAAAGGAGGAGTAGATTTTTGAAGGATTTGTTGTGTTTAAAGGGGCAGATAGCTCAATACAGAACATGCTGTCATACTATAAGCTCAGGTAAAAACCAGCAAGTATCATCTGGAATAGATTGAAGATATCCACATGCAGAAACAGGCACATGGGTGCTTTTTCTCTTGGTATCCTGCATAGAGACATGCTTGGGCTGGGGTGCAATTGAATGAAGTGTGGGGTTGGGATCAATTGGAGGGCCTCTACACTCCGAATCCTCTCTTTTTATTTGTGCAAACCTGAGAGCACTTTTTATGGGATAAATTAATGTTTGGAGTGGGGGTCAGCAAGTTAAAGCCTGAGTGCTAGCTGCTGAATGTAGTGTTGCAAAATATCAGGTTCCCAATGCCTAGACTTGGGGCTCCTCATCCCATGGAGACATGGGGATAAATCAGACTTCGGGGGTAGAAAGAAATCAAAGTCCAGTCTTTTTACAGGGTTACCCAGGATGAATTGCTAGGATCCTTCTTTAGATAATCCCTTTGATCTCCTCATATATTTTCTATAGTTATTTTTAAATATGGTACTGCAATTTGGGGGCAGAGAACGTACTCTAAGATCAAACTGAAACTGAAAGTTGCCTGAATCCATTTAGTGCATCTCAAATCATCAGTGTTATTTTGATTTAAATTTAAATCATTGATGGATAATGAATGGACAAAATGGTAAATCAGAAGTTTCAGAGCATCTTACACAGGAAGGCTCTAGCACTCAGGGTTAGAGAATTAGCAAAAAAAAAAAAGAAAAAAAAAGAAAGAAAAGAAAAGAAAAAAGAAAGAAAGAGGCTTGATATTATTTCTGCAATAATGAGCCCATTTAATAAATAATACTTAAATTATATTCGGAGAATATAAATATAAAAAAGAAAAATGTTTGAGTAGATAGATATATTTACTCTGATCTCAACATTGCACCATGTATACATTTATCAAAATATCACATGAATGTAAATATGCACATTTTAATGTTTTTATGTGTCAGATTAAAAATAAATTTAAGCAAAGGAGAAAACATTTAAGTAACAATTTCTTTGATTCTTGTAAGACTTTAGAAGTGGAAAATTCTACTTTGTTTAGCAGTACTAAAAGTAGTAATCAATGGTTTCCTCATTATTTGAAGGTAAAATAGATAACATCTATATGAAAGTTGTAATTTGATTATGTTCCTGTTTTTGAATTCAGGAAAGAGGAAAGAGGAGACCTTTAAAAATATTCCTTTTAACTTCCCTTTAACTTTGCTTTAATTTCCCAATTATTAAAATGCGGACTTAGCCCATTGTCGCTGGAGAATATACATGGTGTACATTAAATCATAGTACTCAATAACTCATTAATCTATAATATTTTATACCTTATGATTGAACTAGTAGTAGAATTTTGTTCCAAAGGAAGCAATATGCAATGAGTTTGGTTCTGTTGTTGTTGTTTGTTTGTTTGTTGTTTGGCTGTTGAAGCTATGTAGTGTCAGGTGGATTCCCTTTATTCTTTTTTCACTGGGTAAATGACCAGCATCCTATTTCTGGTGATATACCAACATCTTTAGGTGGGAATCTATGTACTAGCCCAGAACATAAGAAAGAGACTTAATACATAGGAGAGTGGGAAAGAGATTTGTTGAAATCTATATCCTAGGAAATTTTCTAAACATTTGATCTCAGTGCTAAAACCTGAACTGTTCTGACTTCTTATTGATAGAAAGATACCTTTCTTTTAAATTTTAGGAGTAAAATGTACCTGAATGTGTGAGATGTGGGCCACACCTAGTCTTACATAGTGTAATTGGTGCAATTTTCACTAACATACAAAGAGACATGGCTCTTTACCAGTCAAGAGGTATGCCAAATTAGACATTGGCCCGGGTCTAACCTTATAGAAAAGACACTAGAAAATACAACACACCTTAATTCATTGTCAGATTTACTGAGCCACATAAGTTACTTATGTTAGTATTGTTCCTTGTGGGTAATTAATTCAAATGCCCTGTCTGTAACATCATCATCTGGTTAAAGAATATCTGAAACAGGATGAGCTAATACACTCATTTCTTTAGAGTGGAGGCAAATTCTCTTTTCTCATACCCAGCCTTTAATATTATTTGTGAGACAGTTTATTAGAGAGACAGTTTTATTTTCCTGTAGGGCTAATAAAATACATTGTAGTGCAAAGCTTTACCAAATTCCATAAGAAGCTGCACTGCTTTTAATTAGTGATGAGTGGAGTTTCCTGAACTGAAACTACTTACGGGGTTATTTGAAGAGCCAGAAAATTGACAGCAATTTCTGAGTACTAAATATTGCTCAGAGAGCATACAAAACTGGACAGAAATTCCAAAAGATCATATGGAGATGAGAAAATAATAAGTATATAATATTAGAATAGATTTTTCCTGAAGGGTGTACAATTTACTCCATTTGCATAGTTATTCTTTCCCCTTCCTTTCCAATTATTATGACTCTTCCCTAGAAAGTGATAATAATGTAGAGAACAGTATGACTCTTAAACTCTGCTTCTGTTGATTTCTGAAATTGTCAAAAGTCAAAAGAAAAAAGGAGAAGAAAATATAGTGCTCTAGTGATAAGCTTCCAAGACTTTACTTAGACTATAAAAGTAGAGGATAAAGGTATAAATGGAGAAGGAAAAGCTTGTTCCAGTTCTACCAAACAGGGTGTGGTGTTAAGCATGCTGAGCTGCCAGGTCACCAGCATGAGTGGTTGTCAATCTCCATGCACCATCTTCCACCCGGGGACCACAGCTCAGCCTCTTTGGTGAGTGCCACATCTCAAATGACTGTTTATTAAGATGAGATGTACAGAGGAGCTCATGTCCTCTGCCAAGAGGGATTATTTTAAAGATGACCTATTTTATCTATCTTCTTTTTCAAGTGACACCCTTTTCACTTAACACTTATATGAAGACACGGCATGCCCTGGGTGGCTTATCTGTGAGGATACAAATATTTTGTATATTTGTAGGAGTAAAATGTACCTGAATGTGTGAGATGTGGGCCACACCTAGATAAAATTGTGAAGTTGGTAAATCTGAGGGAGTTTTGGAAAGTTTTGGAAGTCAGTAAAGGAGAAATTTCCAAGCCTGTTGAATCATAACAAATTACAACACATTAAAGTTTCATAAATGAGAGATCTGAACATTTGAATTTAGGTGCTTAAAAAGTTTTGAATTTATGAATTTTCCAAATTGTATGAAAGGCTGTTTTAAGATTGTTTTAAATTTAATTTTGCATAATTCCCTAATTGATAGAATCAAAATGTAAATGCTTAAATATATTGTCTAGTCAAGGTTGAATCCCTGCCCAATTTCCACAATTTAGCCCTAAATTCCAACACTTGTGCTGTGGTCTCAGGGAATTTAAACTCATTTCAATATCCCTCTCTATAAGCAATACAGAATTAAGAAGGTATTGGAGGAGGGGAGAAGTTGCCCATTGATGTGTTATAAAAGCAAATTGTGGGGTCTGGGGTTGTGGCTCAGTGGTAGAGCCCCTTCCTAGCATGCATGAGGCACTGGGTTCAATCCTCAGCACCACATAAAAGAATGAATAAATAAAATAAAGTTATAAAAATAGCAAATTGTGAGCTTTAATTGTCATTATTTGTGGGGCAACACTGCTCCCCTTTGTTAGCAGATAATTAAAAACTTCAAAGAATGTGATTGCTCATTGTAGAGTTCACATGAAAATCAAAGTTTCTGAAATTATATTAAAGATGATTAAGAACAAAGTCAAGATTAGAGAACTCTCACAAAGCAATACTGACCAATCAAGTGTTTGTAACGTAAAGGAGACTGCTACATAGAGAATGAAGTCATTAGGTATGTGTTGTGGGTTGAATTGTGTCTTTCCCAAAACTCAGATCTTGAGGTCTTAATGTCCAGTGCTTCAGAATGTGACCTCATTCACAAATAGCATTACTCTAAATCTGATTAGTTAAGTCAGGATGAAGTCTAAGAAGTGAGGTAATTTTTCTCATGACTTCTCTGTGTCGATTTGAATATCCCTTTAAATCTGGAGTCTCCAACTATGCCATGAACGTTATCCTGTGGCTCTGAAAAATTCCATAAAATCTAGCTGTTTTCAAGGAGTTGAATCTCATGTCAGTAAATAGAAAATGGGTGTTTCTTGTAGCGGTTCAGATGAATTATGGTGCCAATCTTGAATTCATTGATGTGTGCTTTGGGAAATTTCCTTAACTCCTCTGAGCTTCAATTCTCTTATCTTTAAAATGGGGCTAATAATTCCTGTTATACAGGAGTAATATTTGGAATATTTTCATAAAATCCTAATCTTTATTTCAAATTTGTTGCTATCAATTCATAGAGTAGGAGAGGTACATATGCAGGAAGTTTTGAAATTTACTAAGTACATGCAAATCATTGAGGGTGCCGCACCAGATGAACAAAAGTTACATACTTGTGCCACACCATCCAAGGTAGCATTCTGAAATCAATGTCCTTTAGAAGAGAGTCCTAGTCCCTAGTTTGCATTGAACTGAGAAAACATCATAGAAATCAGACAAAGTCCTGAAAAGCTCCACAAACCACTCTAATGGATTGTTTATCTGTAGTATAATGGAATACTACATTGGGAAAACAGATCACAGTTACTCAGGACAAACATGGCAGTTACCACTCAAGATGACTGCAATCAGGTCAAGGTGGGTCCCTATACTACCAAACAGTGTTCAGTTAATTGAGTAAAAATTCCTCCACAGTTAGATATTGAAATCAGTATGTGATCATTTTTAGTGAGTTTTTGTATCAGTGTAACCAGAATACTCAACAAGAAGAACTTAGAAGAGGAAAAATTTATTTGGGGCTCATAATTTCAGAGGTCTCAGTCTAAACACAGCCAACTCTATTGCTCTGGGCTCAAAATGAGGTAGCGCTTCATGGGGGGAAGGTCTCAGTGGAGGAAAGTGGTAAAGAAGTAGAGGGAAGGAAGGAGCAACAGGAATGAAAACCCTTCTGTGTCATACCTCCAGCAACCCACCTCTGCTAGCCACTTCCCACCTGCCCACAGTTACCAGCCCAGTCAATCCATTCAAACTAGGATGGACTGATTATATTACATCTCTCATCACTAATCATGTTACCTCTGAATATTTCTGGATTAACAGGAATTTGGGGGGACATTTCATATCCAAACCATAAAAAGTCACTCCTGTACTCCCAAAGCTCATGTCTATCTCACAATTAAAAAATGTATTTAGTCCATCTCCAGGAGTTCTATAGTCTTAACAGTTTCAGCATTGCCCCCAAATCCAAGTCCTACATCTCTTCTGAGATTCAAGGCAAACTCTTGGCTGCAAAGTCCTATAAAAAAAAGAAAAAGAAAGAAAGAAAAAAGTTAAGTATATCCAATATAGTGGCCCAGAGTAAACATTCCCATTCTACAAGGGAGGACTAGGGGCATAGAAGAAGAAATGGAGCCAAAGGAAGACTCAAATCCAGCTGGGCAAACAGGTCTATTAACTCCATCTGTAACTGTGCATACAACATCTAGGCTACATGGCTTTGGCTTTGGGGTGTGTTTTCCAAAGGGCCTGAGCAATTCCACTCCTTCGGCCTTGCTAGTTGTAATGCACATGGGCTCTCTCTTAGTTTAGCTATCTCCTCAGCCTGTCTATATTACTGGAATCTCTTAATTCCTGAGACCTCCATTTCAGCTTTGGCTTCACCTGCATAACTTCACACATTGTCCTTTCAAGGACAGCCCACATGGACTTTGATATGCTTTGCTTGGCCTCTCAGGCCTTCCTTTGAAATCTTAGTGGAAGCCTCCATGACCTCTTAACTTTGGCAACCTGCATTGGTGCACAAACAGCACTACAGGATTGATGCCAAGGTTTTCTGATAGCTCACACAATAGCTGAGCCACCTGGGGCCCCAGATGAAGTGGCCTCCAAGCATGTTTACAGCCAAACATGATGAAACAATTTCCTAGGTCCCCTGTGCAAGCTGGGTGCCCCCACGATTTTTCTTCAAAAGAATTTCCCCTTTTATATCTTGTAGTCTATAATAGGTGTGGTCTTGAAAAGTCCTGAGATGCCCTTGAGACATCTCTCCTATTGTCTCTGTGCAAAGTATCTAGCTTCTCTTTAGGTGCTGTAATCTCTTCAACAAGCACAACTTCCTTGTCCCTCACACATTACATGGACTTTTCTGGTCAAACTGCAAGTTTTAAAATTCTTTAGCTTGCTTTTATACTACCAAATTCTTAGAGTAATCCTGGATAATATCTGCTAGCAATATCTATGCCACTAACTGAATGCTGTGCCACTTTGAAATTTCCTCCACCATATTAATTGGTCCATCACTTTTTAAAAAGTTTTATTTTGGAGGAATAAGGAGGTATAGCAGATTTAACTCAGGAGTGCTCTACTAAGGAGCACTGTAGCCCTTTTTATTATTTTCTTTTGAGGCAGGGTTTCACTATGTTGTTTAGGGCCTTGCTAAATTGCTGAGGCTGGCCTTGAACTTGCAATCCTCCTGCCTCAACCTCCAAGTTGCTAGGATGATAGGCATACAATATTATACCTGACTAATTAGTCCATCACCCAAAGTGTTAGGGCATGGGCAAAATGTAGACAAATTATTTGCCTGAATATAGTACAAATGGCATTTAGTCTAATTCCCATAGAGTCTTTACTCCCCTCTGAAACCTCATGAGCAGAGTTGGCATTCCTATCATCGTCATTCTGATCTACTGAACTCCCACCAGAATGGCTCATTAAACTCCACTTACAAGATTCTAAGACTTTTCCAGCTTGCATCTCTAAACTTTGCAAAATTTTTCCTGCAGACCAGCTCCAAAGGCTTATGAACCATATAGTCAGATTAGTTGTGGAAATGACCCATTTCTCAGTAGCAATTTGTTTTAGTTAGCTGGGTCACTGTGACCAAAGTAACCAATAAAAATGACTTACAGGAAAAAAAAAGTTTATTTGGGATTCATGGTTTCAGAGGTTTTAGCACATAGGTGGCCAACTCTGTTGCTCTGGGCCCAAGAAGAGGCAGCACATCTTGGAGGAAGGGCCCAACAGAGGTTAGCTCATCGTAGTGATATGAAGCAGAGTAGGGGAAGAGGCATCAAGAAAAACAACTCTTCAGGGTACACCTTGTGACTCACCTCCTCCAGCCACCTACCTACAGTTACCACCCAGTCAGTCTGTTCGAACTAGGATGGACCAAAATTTAAGTTAGGTTAGGTTACAGATCTCATAATCTAATAATTCCACTTCTGACTATTACTGTAGTAACAGAAGTTTTACTGGGGCACTTCATATACAAAGTATAACATGATTTTTCAGCAGGCTTGAATTGTAGATGAAGAATGTTACCGTTCTTAACATTTATGTATGCTCCTGAAATAAGTTTTTTTTAAAAATTTATTTTTAGTTGTAGATGGACACAAAAACTTTATTTTATTTATTTATTTTTATGTGGTGCTGAGGATCAAACCCAGTGCTTCACACATGCTAAGCAAGCGCTCTACCACTGAGCCACAACCCCAGCCCCAAAATAAGTTTTGATGTTCATTTACATGATCAAATTTCACAATTGATGTCTTTAATAATCTATGTATTTCTTTATCACCCTTTAAAAGTTATAATGAGTTATAAACCAAATTGTTTCTATAATAAAATACATTCTCAAAAATATTAATAATATATATTTATAGATGTAAAGATGCAAATTAAAAATGTCCCACTTTATCAATTCAGGAAAATAACAAAATCACAATACAACACTCCCAGAATGCTTAAAAAAAAAACAAAATACTTACAATACCATGTTCTGGTAAAGGTAAGAAGTATCTGAAACCCTCATGACATTATCTGATGGAAATGTAAAAATAGATCAACTACTATGGAAAATTATATACAAATTTTCAACATAGGAATACCTTATGGTTTGGTAATTAATAAGCTATAAACAATTTGCATGTCCTTCAACAATAGAATGGACAAATAAATTGGATATAGTTGTATGAAGGAGTGATCTGCTACTATGACAATGAGCAGTCTGTGTTTACATAAGGCAGCATCCAAAATTTCACAATGTTGAACAAAAGAAACTAGACACATGCTTACTTTATATGACATGCACATAAAACTTAATAGATAAAACTAAGCTGAGGTGTTAAAAGTTTACTTTAAAAATTTCCCTGGTATTATTTCTGTAATCTGGAAAAATAAATCTAAATTTTATATGACAAATAATGAGACTTAGAAAAAAATTTAATTACTACCACCAACATATCTTGTTTCATGTGGTTATAAAATATAAATGGCAATAATTGAAACATTTTTGAACTAGTATGAAAAACCACAAGGGCTTGAAAAGAATGGTAAAATTTACTATAAAAGATGCTAGTTGCTATAAGAATTACACAATATAATTTATGAATCATAAACTATTCCCTTCAAACAATACGTGAATGACTATATGAGTTGTTACTATTAGAACATTTTAAAAGTATGTACATTTAGTAAAAGGGTACTTGAGAAACTATCATGAGTTAAAACACATCATAGAGGTAAGCATACACATGTCTCCCAACCTCTACAGCCGCCGCCTTCCCCAACTAGATCCATTGTGCATATCTAGTTTTTGAACTATTATGATTGAATCAACACTGCATGTATCCTTTTTTGTCTACCTTCTTTTGCTTAATATGATGTTTGAGGTATTTTAAAAAATAATCTCAGTAAAAAATGGTAAATTATTTGCAAATTCAGTTTCCACCTTTTCCTGTACATTAACATTAAAAACTAGAAGAAAATATAATTGAAACCTCAAATGGACAAAGTTGTTTATAACGTAAAATCAGTGGAGGGGATCTCAAAAGAATAAATTGCTAGTTTTGACAATTAAAACTCAATTTTATTAAAACTGACATGAAATTAAAAGGTAAAATGATAACTGGGAAAACATGTACAATATGACCTGAAATAGGACGATGTATTTATACAGAAAGAACTTTTAAAACTTAAAAAGGAAATCATTATTACTCCAATAGGAAATCGAATCACCAAGATATACCCAAACCAATCACAGATATAAATCAGAACAAGCAGATGACCATTTTTTATGTATCTATTAAGCAAAGATATTTCAGTTTATAAAAATATATTTTAAGGTAATAGTCTGAATTCCAGCCAAGCATTTACATATAAAGATATTTTGTAATATTTTAAGCAAACTGAATGTTTAACACTAAGATGAGAGGTCTACAAATGACATCATTCTTATCTAGAAAATGATGTAGCCATTAAAATCATGCTTCTGTGGTACTTGTTTGTGAAGAAAAATCTTCAGTATATAATATAAGTCATAAACATATTTTTAAAAACTAATACATTATGTGTGTGTATTTATATAAAGAAATTTGTAAAAAATATCACATCAGCATGACTCTGATTTCCTCAGTGAAGCTGGTGAAGTTGCAGGTGGTTTTCAAGTTTCCTTTGATTTACTATTCCAACTGTTCTGCCCTGACCTCTTTCAATATTTTTGATCAACAAATGTGTGTGTACCAGGTACTGCATAATTAGAAGAAAGGATCTGTAGAAAAGCAGGATAGCTAGGCAGGTCAAGTGAACAGTGTCTGGGTACAATACTTTGCCACCAGAGCTCCAGCCCCTGGAGGGTTTTGACTAATGGATTCCATTCTCCTGACTATCTACTGTGCCATTCTGCATAAGCCCCAGCTTTGCTTTGACCTCTCTTTTCTGGGGATATTGAGAATATATGTGAGACCAGATTCAGTTTTGTCCTTGAACACAAATACAAGCTTAATCAATATATTTTGTGCAAATGCCAACAAAAATCACTGTCTGAAGAAGGAATGATTCTCAAATATTTCATAATAGAATCATAATCAATAATCATAATCAATAATTTACCTCTGCAGTGTTTTTACTGTCTGATAGAACCAGACTGTTCTTAATGAACATTCAAACACAATTTGATCATAAATCAAAATACAACAAAAGGCCATGCTTGTTATTGAAGGAGGAGTTATTTTTTGCAATGTGGAAAAAATAAGTCTAAATTTCAGCTTCCTTCTGTATCCATTTTGACCTGTCTTAAGTTCCTATAACCTTGCAGCAGGCTGAATGAAATCATCTGTGATTTGCTAGAATTTTGCTGAGTTTCAGGTCCCATCAGTCTCCTCTAATATATATGACTGCTGTCCTGCCTGGGGCGGAATGATATGCGCCTTTGCTTAAATACTGAAAAGTGCACTTTAAATGTAATTTACTCTATCATTATTTTTTCAAGGTGTTTCTGAGAACATTGTGCCTAGTGTTTATTTGGGCATTAGTTTGACCAAAACACAGCTCATTTGTTCTTCAAACAGAAAATAAAAGTGATTGCTACAATCTAATCTAGAAACCATAAAATTGTAACTGAACCACCCAGGTATATATGTCACTGATTCATTCTCTAATATTTTTAGTCATTCATTTATTGTCTGTTTAAGTTCATAAAAAATGGTTAGTAAACAAATACACCCCTTATTGTATGCATACCTTCTTTGAAAGCAAATGTACCATGCTTTCCAACAACTATTCTAATGACTGTTCCTTAAAACAATTACCTTCAGGACTTGATATTAGAATACTAAAACATTTCCTATTTCCTGCTAAATAATTTTTAAATGAACTTGCTATGGTCCTAGGGATGAAATGGACCAGCTACTGGGATGAACATCCCATTTATTTAGTAGGTCTAATTATTCTGAAACCCTGTACTGGCAACTGAGCACTTTTCCCCTTTTCTCCTTTCTCCTTGGCAGCAGGGTACTGTGGATGGAACCCAGAGGTGATTAGCCACTGGGCCATAACCCCAGCCTTTTTAATTTTTTTTTTTTAATTTTGAGACAGAGTCTTCACTAAGTTACCTAAGACCTTGCTAAATTGTTGAGTTTTGTTTTGAACTTGTGATCCTCCTGCCTCAGCCTCCTGAGAGGGAGCTGGGATTACAAGTCTACACCACCACACCAGGCCCTTCTCTCTCTTTTTACCTAGAGCCTTGAGGACCAGGCCCTTCTCTCTCTTTTTACCTAGAGCCTTGAGGCTGTGTGCGTCCTTCTTCTCTCTTCACAGCCTGTCTTGTTCTAAGTTGTATTTATCTAAGTTCCTCTGGTATTCACTTTGCCATTATAATGCTTTATAAAAATTTGTGGTAAAATACCATACAAGGACTCATTCTCACTTATCTAGCAACCTAGTAAATATTAAATCTTGCAAAAATCCCCATGACAAATTAAATACAGAGCTCAAAGATAACAACTATAAGTACTTTAATTGACTTGGGCTTCTCCTTTATACTATCTGAATTTTAAAAAATGCAATTTTCTGAATTTTCCTTGTTCGTAATTTCTGTGCTATTTTAAGGATAATAAGATTTATCTCTTGGTAAGAATATTTTTCATAAATGATTCAATTGAATACAGTTTTACTATTAACAAAAATACATGTTTGGGAAATTAAATATTACAAATGTGCTAACCTCTTCAGACTTTAGTTTCCTCATTGTAATACAATAAGGAGTCAGATTTGATGAGTACAAAAATTTCTTCTAGGTCTGAATTCTGGATCTTACATGCAGCCATCAAGGGGAACACAATGAAATTTTGCTTTTCCTTGTACATAAGTTGACCACATTCCTTTTTTGTCCTAACATTGTGTATATATGCTCCATAACATTAAGATATTTTGTTGAAATTATTTATTTTCAGATTATTCTTCCCTTTTAGTTTGTGAGCTTGTTGATAGATACTTACATTACTAACCACTATATACCCACACCACAATAATTTCTGATCCTTATTAGATACTCAAAGGTTTAGAGCAGGAATCTGTAAACTATCACTTGTGCCCAAATCCTGCCCACTGCCTGTTTTTGTAAATGAAATTTTATTGGAAAATTATGCATTCTTTTATTTGAATATTGTCTATGGCTACGTTCCCACTACATCAACAGAATCAAATAGCTGCAACACAGACCATGTGACTTGCAAAATCTGAAAGATTTACTCTCTGGAAAAAAAAAACAAACATAAAATTGTTGATACCTGATCAAGAGCATTAGAAAGGAATTATTTTTCCAAGAAACAGCCCAGGAGCACCGGAATCCTAAGGTTATCCATGATACCTCTGCTCTATTCTTTCTCAATTCACTGTGCATTTCTCTCCTTTCATACCAGATTCTGAGGATATAGTAAACTTTCTAGAAGACCTATAGGATATAGGTCAGTGGTTTCTTTCAAAATTTTTACCCCTTAAGAAAAATTTTTCTAAACCTAGCATACATTTAAGTTGAGATCTAAAAATGTTCCATTAAAAATTTAGACCACTGCAAAGGATATAACTTTATACAGATGTGAATATTTACTCTGCAAAATAAAACCATTACATTCAAGAGAATGAATACAACAAAATTTTTGCTATCCACTCTCAGAGACTTTGGCTGACACTTAAGATGAAGAAAGTCACAAGAGACCATTACAGTTGTTCCAGCACCGATGGTCCTTTAAGCATCAAACGTTCTGTTGCCATCAACCTTGAAGTGTGAGAACTTGAGGCCTAGTTTCTAGATGACCAGGCAATCATCTCCTTGAGCTTTTGAGGTCTTGTCACTTTCCCTAGATATTGTCTATGATAGCAAATAATTTTGTTTAACCTCTTCCTTTTCCACTTTTGTCTTTTGCAATAGTTATTGTCTCAGTTTTCCCCAAAGACACACTCTCTCTGAGTAGAGAGAAGCATCTTTTCAGTGTGCTTAATATTTAGAAAAGACAGAAGGAGCCCTTGGCTCCAAGCATCAACTATTTTCTGTCCTGCTAAAATCTGGAGGCAAGGCAAATGTGTGTGTGTGTGTATGTGTGTGTGTGTATGTATGTGTACACATACATACACACACACACATACACACATATGTATGTACATATATATATTTCTATAGTTTGTATAGAAACTATAGAAACAAACTATAGAAACAATTCCTAAAGATAGCCACTCTGCATTTCTAAAAACTCACCTCTGAGCTGGAAAGGAATTTGTCAAATTCTTTGGTTTGCTTTAGATGACTGCTTTGTGAATCTGACTCTTCTGTGTTAAACTTAGCTCTGTCACATTCTTGCTCCAACATCTTGGCTCACTGAAGTTACTATAATGTACTTCTTGGCTCTCTCTTCAGTGAAGGACCTATTGCCCCAACAAGGCCGATCTGTGGACAACCTTCAGATATCAGCACCTTCAATGATTGTCTTAGCTGCAAGACCTTCCTCACCCAAGGTAAGGCCTTTTCCTGGGGGAAACTCATTTTCAGTCACTGATTAATGGTGGGGGGTAAAGGCCTGGCCCTACTTGCCCTAGGCAAGAAAACTCTGAAGAACCTTTCTAGCTTCAGAGTTCCTTGTAGCTGGTTGATGCTGTGGGCTCTGCTTCTTCCCTTTCCTCTGCCTTCCACTGTCTCTTCCCCATTTCTACCTAGTGTTGATCCAAGAGTGCTCCTTAATAAGCATAAGCTCCACTCCATCTCTACTGTTTCTTACCTGCAATAGTTTCTAAACTCATCTTTATCATTTGTAATACATCACTTTTGCAAAGATTAAATATATGTGCTTGGGACATATTAGTACCAATAAATAATGGATATTATTGTTAGTAGTAGTAGTAGTAGTAGTGGTGGTATAGTTGCTCAAAAATCACTTTGATAAAATGATTCTCCATCAGTGGAAAGCATCTTCACATTGAGTATTGAAAAGAGTCTACAAAACCAATTTATCAAAATGATAACTTTCTTTCCATGCTAGACTTCTTTGTTGGCAATATGTTGCAACATTTCTACAAATAAGTTTGAATGCTTTTTCTAAACGAGAGAGTTCTGATGGTGACACAATACTTACAAAGATGTTTTCATTTTGATGCCAAGACATGCTCTGCAAAAACACTATACTTAATTTTAGCAAAATAGGACTATCTGTACATATTTAGAGACATGAACAACCAAGAGTGGGAAGATCAATATCTGAATACAGTTTCCATTTTGTCATACTTCCTAAAAGATCATTGGCCCATTGTAATACCCTGAGTTTAAATATTTTAGATTACTTCCTTTCTTTTTCATGACAGGATGAGGATATAGGTATAGTTTGTTGTCCTCCAACTTGCTATGCATGAAAATCCACTTGAGAATTTATTAACAATGTTAGTTTCACTCTTTGGAGTCTGATTTAGTAGTTCTGAGTTGGGATTAGGGAATGTAAAATTTGCTAACAAGCACCCAGGTTAATTTTGATGTTCACTGTGACAATGAAAAACACTTGCATAGTAAATGCCTGGATCAAAATCCTCATTCAGTCCAGAAAATTTAAAAAAGAAAATAAGATTAACATAAATTAATCCTAATTTGCCTCACCTAATTAGCCTCACATGAAACAGTCTCAAATGAGATAAAAATAACGTTGTCCTTACAGGCTAACTTTGTCATTTAGTTATTGAGCATGGCTGTGTCAGAGTCTGTAAACAAGTCAAGATGGTGCCTGGCATTTTGCAGAGGGAGTGGTTTGTGAAGTAACGCCAGCGAGCCATTAAATGTGGAGATTCCTTATTGGTTGACTGCTGTATCTAGTTTATGTTAATTAAGATAAGCTGTGTGTAATATATATATATACTCCTCCTGTCCTACAATAAACAGCTCCCACTCCTGCTGTATCAATCTACACAAGTTGCTCGTCACCCGCCCCCTGGTTATTTTGCTGCAGCTGGACTGCGGATGGCTGAATACAGAATCAAAAATATAGATGGGTGTTTTCCTGCTTTACAGACTGCTCTTTCCTAGCCTTTGTTGAAAGTTCTAGGGCTCAGACCTTTCTTATTTCCTAAGTCATTCATCCTTTTTATCTTTCTCAAGGTCCAAGTCAAACCTGTCAGCTCTACTTTCAAAAATATATTTGGTATCAAAGACAGGATTTAATTGGGCTGTTCTCTCCTCAATTCCCTGTTGTCACCACTTTTATTGCTACTACCCTGGATGAAGTCACCACCATCTACTCTCTGAATTCCTTAATGAGTCCTTTGCTTCTTTTCCCAAGTTTCCTATAATATATTCTTAACAGCAGCCTGATCATCTTATTAAAAGATCAATCTCATCTCTCCTCTGTTTAAACCCTCCAAAGGTTTCCAACTCACTGGGAGTGAGATAAAATCAATATCTTTAGCATGTATCTTAGTCTATTCAGACTGCAATAATGCAATGCCATAGGTTTAGAGTCTTAAATAGCAGAAAAATATTTGCTTATAGTTATAGAGGGTGTACAGTTGGATTCTAGTGAGTGCTGTTCTTCTGGCTTGCTGATGATTGCCATCTCACTATGTGTCCATGTGGCCTTTCCTCCATGAATGCAAGTGGGGAGGAAAAGAGAGAGAATATGTTTCCTGATATCTCTTCTTAAAAAGGCACAAATCCCATCAGACCAGGTCCCCACTCTCAAGACGTTATCTAGTCCTAATTATTTCCCAAAGGCTCACTTCTCCAATTACCATCGTAATAGGGATTAGGGATATATGAATTTGGGGGAGACACATATATTAGTCCATCATCATGGCATACAAGACCCTTCACCATTGGGACCCTGACCTTATTTGTAATTTCTCAGATTCAACTATTCCTGTATCCTTGCTCTTCCTTGAACCCACTCAGGCATGATTCAATCTTGAAATCTTTGCACTGTTTTTTTCTAATTCTCATGTGAGCAACTGGTTAATTTTCTGACTTTATTCAGATATTTAATCAAGTGTCAGTTCACCACAGTTGACGTCTTTTATACATGCCTTCTAGACAAAGGCCACCTGGAACATGTCTGGATCCCTTGTCTCCTTGCAGAGGAGCCACACATGGTGGATAGCATGTGATAAACCAACAAAGTGATGTTGGGAGGAGCTTTTCACAGGGTTTGAATTTCAGACAGGATTCAATGAAGCATGGTTTTACTTTCAGATCGAAGATTGTCAGAAAGCAGGGGCAATTATAGGATCAGGTTCCTTAATTTTTGACTAGGAGGAAATGTGTGAGACCAAAGCTGTAATTGGTACAGAATGAACAAAAATTAGCTATTATTCATATTAGCAGGATAAAGGAGATGTTGGGTCATTATTGTAATTTGCAATCTTCTTGTTTTCATCCAGACTCAGAAATGATTACTGTTTGGTGTTGTTTTTGTCCTGCTCTGATATAGTCATGAGAATGAGCTCATCTGATTTTAGTTTTCTGTGAAATTGTTTATGTTCCACAGAAGGACACCATGGCCATTTCTTAGCTGATAATCGTCAGAGGCTTCTTTGCTCATATTCAATCTAAAATACCACCTCTCATTGCTTCCCTCCCCTTATGTGGCATTGTTTGTATTTGTTATTTTTCTTCATAAGTCACCCCACCATCATAGGGCAACAAATACATTCTTTTTTTCCCACTGTCTACATTCTGCTACACATGTGTTCTGTGAGAGTTAGGATTCAGGTTTACTCATTCTATCTGTATCACCTATCTCTCAGACTATAACAGATGTTCAATTTGTATTTAATGGATAAATTTGTTCAGTTACTTGTTAATTTACTCAAACTCACATAAAAATAATCAAGTTATAATAGAGCTAAAAGATAAACACCTTAACACTGCATAAAATTAAATATAATTAATATATAAACAAAGACTCAACTAACAGGTAGATACCAAATGATGGGATTCCTATATTATTGTAAATCTTGAAATAGCTTTTATAATAATCCTCAGCTGTTGGACTATACATGCACAAAGTGTCAGTGATTTCTGCTCCTCTGCAAGAAAAAATGAGATTAAATTAGATATAAAGGTAAATTTTTCAATTGGGAAAATTGCTAAAGAAAAACAATTTACTGACATATGCATCAATTATTATATAACTTTTTATAAAAGAGCAGAAGTTCTTATTTGACAATATGCATTCACATATTTTGCACAACTATACAATGAAGTTTTCTTTCAATAATTTTTACAGGTAAATAAAGAGGAAAGACTTATTTGTATGGATTATACATAAATCTATTTAAGATCATTGCTGCTTTTAAAAAATTATGTATGTATGTATTTTTTCACTTTGTGTGTGTGTGTGTGTGTGTGCTCCCCACTCACTGCCCAGTGAGCTGAATATGAGTGCAGCAAACTGCATTGGAAACCATCCTGACAACTCTCATTCTGACAGCTCAGAAGTGTGCTGGGGCACAGTCTGAAGAGTGTCTGGGTCACTGTGCCCTCAGTTTTGAAATTATCTATGGTTAAAATTCCTGCATCCAGATCTTCCTGAAATATTTCTTATTTCTTACTGCTTAATGTCTCATTATTTTCCTTTTAAGAAAATAGGTAATATGGGTCTTCTAAAGAAATTGGAAACAGAAGATGGCGACATGGAAGGCAATAAAAAATTGAAGTTTCTGAACTTCTAAAGTCACTGCGTGATCCAAAGTCAATGGAAAAACAGTGTGCCTGATAAGCCTGATCCAAAGATATAATATGTACACAGTAGCTATAATTTATTGATGCCGTTTATTGAAGCACAAAATGCTTGATACTGATTGTCTCCTTTAATTCTTAGAATGCTGAGATTTATGACAATTCCATTCTTGAGAAAGAAATTAAAAACTGAGGATCAGAGATAACAAATTTTACCTTATAACTAGCTAAGTAAGCATATAAACTATAGTAGACAGGACAGCACCCCCCGCCCCCCCCCCAAGACCAAAGATGTCTGCGTCCTAACTCTGGAACCTATGAAAATGACACTTTACGTGACAAGAGGGACTAAGAATCAAGAGCTTTGAGAGGGGACAACTACCATGGATTTCCTGGGAAGGGCCAATTCATCCCAGGGTCGGTAGAGGAGGGTGGGAGAGACAGAGTCAGAGAACAGAGGTGAGGATGAAAACAAGTGTTAGAGTGGTCTTCTCTGAGGATGGAGGAAGGTGCTATGAGCCCAGGAATGTGTTTGGCCTTTAGAAACTGGAGAAAGCAAAGAAGGGATTTTCCTCTGGAGCCTCCAGAAAGAACCAGCTCTGCTCACACCTGCATTTTAGCCTTGTGGACGTATTTCAGCTTTCTGTCTTCCAGAATTATAAAATAATATATTAGTGTCGTTTTAAACCACTGATCTTATGGTAATTTGGTATAGCAACAATAGGAAACCAATGCATAAAACAGAATCAGAATCCCCTGATATATTGCCATATGATAATACGTGCATTTTAACCAACTCACAAACTGATTATTTGTATCACACAAATTAAGCTGAAAGTAATAATCTACATCTAATTGCTAAGAACTCTGCATATTTGAAAACTACTTCATGACATGATCCCTATTTCCCACTGTTAAGAAGGTATGTTCTTTCAATGAATTGCTCTCATTGAAGTTATTTATTTTCTCTGCCCAAAATAATTTATTTAAGGATGACTAATAAGCAACTTTTATATTGTATTCAGCCAATCTGTACTTACTGTATAACTACTTAATCTGCTAGTTTTAACATGCATATTGTTTTAGCCACTCAAGTTAATCCTTTTGTGTATATTTTTTGAAGAGCATGAAGATAAAACCCCAGCTATAATTAAGGCATCATCAAAATAGAGTTACAAACCAGGATGATCATAACCATCTTTATCAGCAATCTTCCTTTAGCCCTTACTTCATTATGGGATTAGAGTGTTTTTCCCAAATGTCCGTCCCTCTGGTAAGTTTATCTGAGGTGAATGTTGTTGTTAAAGAAAGAATCTTTTCCACTTCAAATACTGAAGTCAGAAAAGGAAATTTTTTTTGGGGGGGAAAGGTGATAATGCCATCATATTAGTGAATCCTCCTTTCTAATCAAATATTCATTACTATGTGTTATGGGAGCTGAGATGATAATGTCATACAAGATGAAGTGTGGGGCTTATTTTAAAGCATGGAAGATTTAAAACAAGGATTAGAATTGAAAATTAATGTGTTTGTGTGGCCAGCATTTGGCTTCAAGGTGTAAAACTGAACAAAAATGGGGAAATAATTATTTTAGTATTAGCTTATTTTATTATGAATGCTAATGGAAAATTTAGATTTTATGTAGAGCAAAACAAGAAAGACCTTTCACTACAGATACTGCCGATTGGCTCATCTGGTTACTTCACATAATACTCAAATATATCCTTTTCACCACAAATCCTCTGTACCAGTGACTTAATTTCACAGGGGCAATGGCAGGAAGACCAACACTTCAACACATGTTGACTTACTAAAATTATTATTGAAATTAATAAATGTGTCAAAAATTCAAATCCAAAGGTAACTTTGATCATTTGATCTTTAGTATTTCTTCCTTTGGTCCCATAGAGTCTAGTCACCATCATTCAAAGAGAAGCTCATCTGAGACATTGAAGATACATTCTTCTCTTCCAAATGGAGATTTTTTGTCTTCTTAAGCAAAAAAATATACTATATTGAATGCATGGAAAAGGAGGCTTGCCCTATCTAAAACTTACCCTGTTCTCTAAAGGGAAAGTCCCAAGTCGAAAATCTATTTCAAAAGCCTAAATGAACCACAACCACAGTTAATTCGTTGTTTTCTATGTGCATTCTTTAATAACTTAATCAATGGTATTTTGTGGGTTGCCTGCCATTTCATTATTAAGTCATTTATTAATAAGACTTTTTACATAGATGTATACTGCTAAGTGACCTACTCCCTGTAGACCACTGAAAATAGCAAAGGACCAAAGATATGTCTGGTCCTACATAAAGTGCTAAGAAAATACTTTTTCTTTTGCTGTTTCCTTGGTATTTTGTGATCTGCCAAATTGGCACTGTTTTCCCTCTGTAGGAGGGGTTATGCTTCCTTCCTTTCATAGTGATGAAGTAAAAACCATCTAGTACTCCTGCCTAAAGTTCTGATTAAACAACCCTTTCGGGTGAGACCAACCAGGAGCCTTGGACCTTCAAGATCTTCTGATGGGCTTAATGGGGCTGAGGGAAGGCAGTCTACTCTTTTCATTATTTCACTCAGAACTTATCACCTATGGTGCCCTCCCCCCAAAAAAATGCTATTTATTTTTCTTCTTGAGGATAATGATAGGCAACCTTTCCCTTAATATTTTATATGTTTTAAATCCATTCGTGCGTAAATTTATTCCACAAATACTCTTCTAAGCACAGGGATATAGAAGTAAAATAAAATTAGATAAATTCCTGACTTCATGGAGATTAGGTCTTGACAAAGATGGTTTTTTCACAGGGAAAGTGCTGATCTCACAAGTTCACCTGCTCTTCTTTCTTATTGCAGAACTATGGGATGTCATTTGGAAGAGGTTTAGAAAACTTTAGGGAATCTTACTTAGTCCCATCTTATTTTTTCAGAGACAGAAAAATGACTACATGGGATTGTCAGGGAGATCTCAGACCCTTAATGGAGGATATCCCCCCACACACATTTTTCTACAAAAGGCAGTTTCTCTTTTATTGTTGGTCATTTTTGTAGGATTTTGGATGCAGAAGACAAAAATAAAAATCAAACAAGCTATGCAAAAGGGTGGAATTTAGTGCCTGGTAAAATTAAAGATTACAGAGGTAGAACATTATGGTTCAGAGAAAGCATAAGTGGTATTGAAATCTCCCCCCCCCCTCTGCCTCCACAACTCTCCTGATTGTTTCTACACATTCTCTTCTCTTCATTGTATTCTCATGCAGACAGAATTTCTCCAGGCATGAGATTTGGTACAATGTCTTACATTTAAGATGACCTTTACCTACTTCAACTTTAGAAAATGGAAAAAGGATTGAATGGGGTAAGCCTCCATGCCTGGGGATAGGGGGAAGAAGGAAGGTTGCAAAGAGCTCTTTTTTACACCATTTCTTCTCAGTGACTTCAGACTCTACCTAAAAAAATCTGTCACATGATAGCTCAGTTTTTTCCATTTGCCTCACCCTGGGCCAAATCATGTAACCATGACCACAGGAAGTTGGGAAGTCAGGTACTACTCTCAGAGGAAAGGATGCTATTACCTGAAGAAGTAGAAATGGATACAGGGAAAGAGTTACCAACTCTTTCCTATAGGCCTTGCTGCTCATGGGGACCATGGAATGGGATTGCCTCTGCCCCAAGTAGATGGAGAAAGTTTTTCATGTTGGTACTCTTCCAAATTCCTCAAAGACAAGTATTCATCATGCCCTCAGTACCTGGTACAGTATATGACATTTGGTAGGTAGCAAAAATTGCTTAACTGAATGAGGAGGAAATTCCTGGGGTATTTTCCATGAAAACAAAAAAAATAAACCAAGAAAAAAGGAAAGCAAAATCTGAAAAACAAGGGACCCAACATAAGACAGAAGGAGGGGATAGAAATCCCCAATATGAGGAGGGTTTGAGTAGCAGGTATTGAAATAATCAAACTAGACAGGAGCAGATTAAAAGGTTTGAAGAGAGAATCATAAAAAGATGAAAGTGTTAGAGTACTTAATGTATTTAATGTAAGAATTTACAAAAAGAAGATTTACACAACGGGAGAAAAGTTATGATAACTCAAAGAGAAATAAGATGTATGTTTGTTATAGTTTAGATGTGAGGTATTCCCCAAAAGCTCATATGTGAGACAATGTGAGAGGGTTCAGAGGGACATGATTGGGTTGTGAAAGCATTAACCCATTCAGTGAATCAATCCCCTGATAGGATTAACTGAGTGGTAATTAGAGGCAGGTGGGGTGTAGCTGGAGGAGGTTGGTCATTGGGGCCATGGCTTAGAGATATATGTATTGTATCTGATAAGTGTCGATCTCTCTGCTTCCCTACCATTATGTGAACTGCTTCCCTCCACCACACTCTTCTGCCATGATGTTCAACCTCATCTCAAGCCCCAAGGAATGGAGCCTGCTGTCTATGGATTAAGAAACCTTGAGCCCTTAAATAAAATTTTCCTCCCATACAATTATTCTGGTTGGGTCTTTTTGTCACAGCAATGATAAAATTGGCTAAAACAGAAATTGGTACCCAGAGAGGAGTCCTTGCCATGAATAACCAGACCATGTGGTTAAGAAGTTTTGGAGCTTATTGGAATTTGTGGGAGAAATTTTGAATGTGTAGCAGTGCGAGGTGGGAATGCTTTAGATTGTGGTAAGTGGAGCTTAATGGCCAATTATAGTAGGAGCTCAGAAAACCAGAAGGCCAATAGGACAGTGGACAGTGAAGACAGGGCTCAAGATGGTTTAGAGGAAAAGGACAGATTTGGTAATTGGACTAGAGGCCGTTTATATTATGTTCTGGCTAAGAAGTTGTCTGCATTTTGCCCATGTCCTGAAACTTCCTGTGAGGCTTATTTTAAAAGTAATAGATTTCTTAATCTGGTATAAGAAATTTCTAGGCAGCATAGCATTCAGGAAGTGGTATGGATATTGCTGGTGGCTTTTAGCCAAATTTATTGTGATATTCAATAGCAGAAAGCAGAGCAGAAATATTTGAAAAACTTTGACTTAAAAGATGGGAGTAAAGAAAAATGAGAAATTATATCCCATCTGATTCAAATGTATGATATGTCAAGATCATTGTCCTGTGATGTGTAACTGATTAAAACAAACAAACAAAAAAAGATGGGAGTAAAACTGGGGCTAAAGAAGCTGAGATTTTTTTAAAGACTTAAAAAAAAAATGCTAGAGACTTTGCCCAGACACTATAAGAACATTGGCTTGAGGGCCTCACAGGAATTGGCAAGATCATATCCATCTCAGATTCAAGTTATGGAGCATCATGCATCTGTCCCCATGTTAATAGTTCCTTGGTTTTGTTTCTCTCCTTAGACCAGAAAGGTGAAGTGTTGCAACCTAATGGATCTTTTAACTGTCCAAGTTCAAACTCCTTAGAATTTAAACCTCAATAAAAATAAAATAGAGGAAGTAAAAAGATGTTGAAGCCAGCTCCTTTGGAAGCACTGTAGGTGAGGAAGAAGTCACACTCTTTGTTCCTAAACTTTGCTGTGCAGTGACAAATTAGTGAGTTCTTGTTTGAGCCAGAAACAGAGTTACTAATATACATCTTCAAGAAGCAATGTTGAACACAGACACATTCTATAGGTCTCATTATTATAGCACCGGCAACCTGTCCTCTCATACTTAACCATTCTGTAATAGTCTGCAATGACTTTTATAGATCTGGCCTTGAGTCATCTCTCACTAGAATGAAACCAGAACATGGCTTATGACAAAGCCATCTGAAACATGGCAGATGTATAAAAATTATCATTGTTTTTTTCTCTGAGAGTACAGAGATATTTTAGTCTATTAGCTTTATATTGCTGCTCTAACAAATCACCACAGATTGGTGTTTTGAACAATACTCATATGTTATCTTTAAATTCTGGAGGCAATATATATGACTGATATGGCTTTTACCAGGTTAAATCAAGGTTTCTGCAGCCTGCATTCATTTCTGTAGGCTCTTAGGGTACTTCTGGGTCCTTGCTCATTTGGATTTTTAGCATAATTCAGTTGTGGTTGTAGGACTATGGTCCCCATTTTCTTGATGTCAGATGAGGACCATCTCCAGCTTCTATAAGATGCCTGTGTCTGTTGACTCACATGTCTCCTACTCCACCTCCAAATCCATCTTGTCTAATGTTTTCCTGACTATCCTTCCACCTACTGAAACTTTCTTTGTCAAATCTCTCTCTGATGACAGGCAGGAAAGATCTTCCACTTTTAAGAATTTGTGTGACGACACTGGGCTCATGAAGATAATCCAGAGTCATCTTCCCATCCCAGCATCTCTAACCTTATCATATCTGAAAGGTTCCTTGTTCCATGTAAGGTTGCCCATTCAAGATCTGCAGAATAAGATGTGGGCACATTCTCAGGAGCATTCTGCCTACCATACTCTGTAATGGAGCAGAATTAAAATGGTGCAAAGAAAGAGGGAGGAGAGAAAGGTAGCTGCTGCTGTGGGGTGTGTGTGTGTGTGTGTGTGTGTGTGTGTGTGTGTATGATGTGCTCACACAGGTGCATACATCCATGCATGTCTACAGGTTGTTATTCTGAATAAGTAGCTAACTTTTTGAAACTTTCAATTATAAAGACAAGAACTTTAGTAACACAAGATTGTAAACATTGTATTAATTCTGTGAAGGATAATCTCCTTTCCCTGAATCTTTCATCTTCAGATTCACTGTATGTATTCTAATCCAACACATACACACAAAGATAAAAATTATATGCCAATCTAGCTGAGCCCAAATGCAGAGAAAATAAGCTATTCTACTTCTTTCTAGAAGCAGTAATTCTAAATTGAGACTATAAGAGAAAGCATTTTAGCTGCATTTTCTGTGGAGTAAAAGGTTCAATGAATTTTAATTGATTGTAAGCTGAGTGAAGAATATTAAACGGCTAGCTCCGTGGAGACATGCCCTTTCTATACAGATTTGGAAAGTGTCTTGAATACAGAATTAAGTTTTGTAATATTAGGTTGCCACTGATTTAAAAATCTAAGACTATTTGAATACGTATTAAGTAAAGTTGTACCCATGTTGCATTGGATCTGGTTGGATTTTGTTAAGCAACTGAATATTGAAGACAATATTTTAATAAAAAAATGTATCAAGTTATGGGAAGAAACTGTCTTATCTAGTTTCTACATATGTAATGAAATACATGGAAAACAAAATATATTTATTAAGAATACTCCTCTTAATTTTAAAATTTTACTCCACAGTTTTCAAATCTTTAATATGGTCAGCTTAAAAATGTTATGCAATAATTGTACCAGGCTGTGTACCTTTTCTCATGTTAGTTAAAATGACTGATCCTTACTTTATATGAATCCAGTAAGCGAAATCTTTTCAATATTAATTGTATTTATGGATTAAAAACCCCAGAAATAATACATTCACGAAAATTTTATTGAAAGACTGCTATTTATGAGACTAGGGATTATGTAAATATCAAACTAAATTTCTGCTAATACTTTTTAGAAGTTCATCATCCATGAAAATATTCTAAGTCCTTATGACAATTTTAATACAAAAATGATGGCACTGTGCTTTTCAATTGTTTTCTTCTGCTGACTGAAAAATAAGATGATCTTAGAATAACATTTTGTATGGCAGAGCTGCCTTTAGGGGATTCAAAATATCAGTGATCAACCAAGGTCTTACAATTTTTATAATATCCTCTGCCTTCCTCTATTAAGAACATAAAAGTTGGTTTTGCCAGCTATTAATGTCAAAAGTTTTAAATTACAACCTTCAACATCTTTAAAAGCCAAAATAAATGGCTGCTATGTGGAGTCATCTGGAAAGATGACTGGAAGGATCTGAAAGTCCCCTACAGGCCCGTGTGTTAAAGGCTTGATGGACAACTTAGCATCATGGGGAGATTGGAAACCATTAGGGCATAGAGGGTGGCCTTCAGGTCATGGGGGATAGTCCCTTGAAGGGAACAGACAGTGGAACTCCAGCCCCATCCACTTTCCCTTTTTCAGTTTCCAGCCATCAGGTGAGTGACTTGTTCCACCACATGTTCCCATCTTGTGGTGCTGCCTTGCCACAGGTACCAACTGACCACAGGTCCAAACCTCCCAAACTGAAAGTCAAATAAACCTTTTAAGTTGATTATTTCAAGTGTTTATTATAATGGCATGAAGCTGACTAACACAGAATCATGCCCTTTCTCAGAGCTTCCCAATCACTGTGCCACAGATGACTCCAGATAAGGCTGAGAGTCATTGATTCTGCACAGCTTGCATCTATAATGCTTTGAATGGTGTATGCCCAGGGACATAGTTCTGGCCAGACTAGAGCATACCTAAAAGGGGCAGGTTTCACCTCACTGCTGCATTTCCAAAGGACCTAGTTTCAGCATTCTTTGCTCTGTCTTTCTTAATAATATTGAAACATGGGATTCTAAGGAACTTAACTCTGGAGAGTACAAATGAATCACTAATTCTCAAACCCTCATCTACCAAAGGAGAAAACCTAAGATGCTATAACAGTTCATTTACCTCTCTTACCTTGGAACAAAGTCTTTTTTAATTTACCACTTTATTGATGTGTAATCGATATACAAAAAGCTACACTTATTTAATCCACACAGCTTGATGAATTCAGAGGCAAGTATACATTTGCAAAACTATAACCACAATCAATTGCATAAATACATCTGTCACATCCATAAAATGACCTCACATCTTTATTATCAATTTACTTATTATAATAACACTTAACACAAGACCACTTTTAGCAAACTTTAAGTATATAATGCAGTGTTGTCACCTATAGGCACTATGCTACACAGTAGATCTTTAGGACTTATTCATCTTGCTTGACTGAAACTTCTTCGTATCCTTTGACAAGTATGTCCCCTGTGACACCCTTAGGGGATGTGGCAGTGGGTGGGCCCACTAGCAAGATTCCACAGGGTGGGCAGGCCCACTGCTGGGGACCTCAGATGACCCTGATACCAGGAACTTCACCTTCCAGTTGGGATCTGTCCACTGGTTGTTGAGTTCCTTGGGTCTTTCTTTGTTCTCAACTACCAGCCATGATCTAGCCATGGCAATTCCTTCAGTGTCCTAAATGGGAAGCAGCAGACGCCAGTCTCTTGGTAGTATCCTGAAAGCTTGAGGAAGTCATAGGGCTACTTCACTGTCTCTTTCCCTAGCAATAGGGTCTTTTACAATACTGTGATGTGCTGGCTTGGCGGAGGGGTATGGGCGGGTGTGGGGGATGTTGCAGATAAAGTCTACTGTTTTCTCTCCCTCTACAATGTATCCTCTCATGTTTCTATGTTCCACCAGAGGACTGTCACTCTCATTTGTATTCCTATGCCCTCACAAAATATTTTGTCCACTTGTTGTTGTTAATCTGATGTTTATGTAAGGGTACAAGGCTTAGAATATCCTCTTCTACCATCTTATTGACTTCATTCCTGGAATAGAATCTTCTGTGTTTTATCACTATGACTTGTGAAACCTCAATAGCTTGACCTGAAGAAATGCTGAAAGAGATCACACCCCAAATGGGAATAACTTAGAGTTCAAATAAGGAGACTCAGTAATTTGAGAAAGACTAAGATGAAGAATTTATGTCTCCTATTGAGATAGAACTGAATTGAGAAAAGAGAGTGTTAAGTGTAATTAGGAAAAAATGACATGAGATAAATCTCTCTTTATTAGTATTTTAAAAATTGTATATATTTTTGAAGAAACAAACTGATTTGAATTTTATATGGAAAGCAAATATCAAAAATAACATTGGTTCTAGAAGTTTTCTGATGGAAATTTTTGGATCTTCTAGCTATAGAATCATGTTATCAGCAAATAGTGATAGTTTGAGTTCTTCTTTACCTATTTGAATTCCTTAAATTTCTTTCTTTCTTTCTTTTTTTTTTTTTTTTTTTGTCTAATTTCTCTGGCTAGAGTTTCAAGGATGTTGTTGAATAGAAGTGGCAAAAGAAGACATCCTTGTCTTATTCCAGTTTTTAGCAGGAGTGCTTTCAGTTTTTCTCCATTTAGAATGATTCTGGCCTTTGGTTTAGCATATATAGCTTTTACAGTGTTGAGGTATTTTCCTACTATCCTTAGTTTTTCTAGTGTTTTGAACATGAAGGGGTGCTGTATTTTGTCAAATGCTTTTTCTGCATCTTTTGAGATGATCATATGATTCTTATTTTTAAGTTTATTAATATGATGAATTGCATTTATTGATTTCCATACGTTGAACCAACCCTGAATTCCTGGGATGAATTCCACTTGATCGTGTTGCATTATCTTTTTCATATGTTTTTGTATGCAATTTGCCAGAATTTTATTTAGAATTTTTGCATCTATGTTCATCAGGGATATTGGTTTGAAGTTTTCTTTCCTAGTTGTGTCTTTATCTGATTTTGGTATCAGGGTGATGTTAGCCTCATCAAATGAGTTTGGAAGGGTTCCCTCCTTTTCAATTTCATGGAATACTTTGAGGAGTATTGATGTTAATTCTTCAGCAAAGTAGAAGGTTATAAAATCAACACCCATAAATAAAACTCAGTCCTATACATCAGCAATGAATCCATTGAAAGAGAAATTAGGAAAACTACTCCATCCATAATAGCCTCAAACAAAACAAAACAAAAAAAAGTCAATCTAACAAAAGAGGTGAAAGACCTCTACAATGAAAACTAAAGAACACTAATGAAAGAAATTGAAGAAAACCTCAGAAGATGGAAAGATCTCCCATGCTTATGGATAAACAGAATTAATATTGTCAAAATGGCGATATTACCAAAAGCAATATGTAGTTTTAATACGATTCCTATTAAAATCCCAATGACATTCTTCATGGTAATAGAAAAAGCAATGATGAAATTTATTTGGAAAAATAAGAGACCTAGAATAGCTAAAGCAATCCTTAGGGGAAAAAAATGAAGCAGGAGACATAACAATACCAGACCTCAAACTATACTACAGAACTATAGTAATAAAAATGGCATGATATTGTCACCAAAATAGACTTGTAGACCAATGGTACAGAATAGAGGACACAGAGACAAACTCACATAGATATGGTTATGTCATACTAGACAAAGGTGCTAAAAATATTCACTGGAGAAAAGGTAGCCTATTTAACAAATGGTGTTGGCAAAACTAAAAATCCATATGTAGCAAAATAAAATTAAACCTCTATCTTCCCCCTGCACAAAAAAACAACTCAGAATGGATCAAAGACTTAGGTACTAGAACAGAGACCCTGTGCCTAATAGAAGAAAAAAATGGGCCCAAATCTTCACCACATCAGCCTAGGATCTGACTTCCTTAACAAGACTCCTAAAGCGCAAGAAGTAAAATCAAGAATTAATACATGGGATGGATTCATATTAAAAAGCTTTTTCTCAGCAAAGGAAACAATAAAGAGAGGAGACAGCCTACAAATTTGGAGAAAATCTTCACCACATACATCTCTGATAAAACATTAATCTCTAGTATATATAAGAACTCAAAAAACTTGAACTCAAAAACCACCAAAATAATAATAATAATAATAGTAATAATAACCCAATCAATAAATGGGCTATGGAACTAAACAGACACTTCACAAAAGAAGAAATATAATTGATCAGCAAATATATAAAAAAGTGTTCAGTTAGAGAAATGTGAATCAAAACTACTCTAAGATTTCATTTCACTTCTGTTAGAATGACAATGGAATACTTTGAGGAGTATTAATGTTGGCAAGGGTGTGGAGAAAACGGTACACTCATACATTGTTGATGGGACTGCAAATTGGTGCAACCACTAAGGATATCAGTATGGATTCCTCAGAAAATTTGGAATGTTACCACCATTTGACCCAGATATCCCAGTCCTTGGTCCATACCCAAAGAACTTAAAATCAGCATACTATAGTGACGCAGCCACATCAATGTTTATAGCAGCTCAATTCACAATAGCTAGACTATGGAACCATCCTAGGTGTCCCTAAATAGATGAATGGATAAAGATAATGTGGTATATATACTCAATGGAATATTACTCAGATTTAAAGAAGGGTAAAATGATGGCATTTGCCAGAAAATTATTGAAGTTGGAGAATACCATGCTAAGCAAAATAAGAAAATCCCACAAAACCAAAGGCTAAATGTTTTCTCTGATATGCGGATGCTAATTCACAATAAGGCAGGGGGGACTATGGAAGAATACTGTTACCTTAGATTAGGTAGAGAAAAGTGATGGGAGGGAAGAGGAGGGGATTTGAATATAGGAAAGATAGTAGAATGAAACAGACATTATTACTGTATGTATATATGTGACTAAATGACCAATATGATTCTGCAACATTCAGAAAAATGAGAAATTATGTCCCATATATGTATTATATATCAAAGTGCATAAATGCATTCTACTGTCATGTATAAATAAATAAAACAAATTAAAAATTTAAAAAAACATTGAAAAAGAAAGTGGTATATTATAGGTATATATGTTGAATATGTATACACAGATACATAGATAGAAATATACATATATACAGAGAGGGAGTGAAGAAAAAGATACTGTAGCCATACTTAGGAAAATATCTACACTGTTGAGTTATACAAGTTTTAGTTCAAATTTTTCCCTGTTTTGTAATTGTGCTATTTATATCCCTCCCTAGGTCCTGCAAAGTGCATATGGCTCATCACTCTACAATTATCTAGACTGATGCGCAGTATTTGACTTTATCTTTCCTGACAAAATTAAAGCTGACAGGTGTTTCTTCATTTCTCTCCCAGTTCTGTTTCCCAATTTCTCTAAAAATCCATTCGTTCTTTTAGTGTTGAGAGCCATGGCCAGGTCAAGATGGTGCCTGGCATTTTGCCAGAAGGGGAGGTTCCTGCTGCCTCAGGTGCCTGCTATTTTTGAGTTCTCGCGGAGTTCCTGTTGAGTTCTGGTTGAGCTCTTGGGGAGTTCCTAGAGAGTTCGCTTGGGTTGGTGGAGTTCCGGTTGAGCTCCTGTGGAGTTCCTGGAGGGTCGCGTGGGTGGCGTTTCCGTGAGTTCGAAAATAAAGTTCGTTCCTGCTTGAATCTACAAGTGGTTCGACCTCCCGGTTATTTGTGCCCAGCCAGACTGGGGCATTTTAGATGGTTTTATATGTCATCTTCTTTATTGATTTGACACAATCTGAAATAATTATAGATATTCATTCTTTTCTCTCTTAGCCATTTGCCCCATCAAAAGACTCAGAAACAGGTGAATAAAAATATATCCTGTACCTCCCTTCTGAGAAAGAGTACTTGATAATTTCAATAACTATGGTTTTCAAAGGGCTTAGACCAAACCACATGTATCAGGATTCTCAGAGAAACAGAACCAATAGGAGATAGGTTCGTATGTAGGTAGATAGGTAGGTAGATAGATTGTGTGTGTGTGTGTGTGTGTGTGAGTGTGTGTGTGTGTGTGTGTTTGTGTGTGTGCACGTGCGAGAGAGAGAGAGAGAGAGAGAGAGAGAGAGAGAGCACACGCACACGCACACGTATGGAAAGACAAATTTTTGAAGAATTGACTCATGAGATTATTAAGGCTAAGTCCCACAGTCTACATTTGATATTCAGCAATTTCAGCCACTGGATACAGGATAAAAATATACTCCTTCAGTGTACACATAAAAGCTCTTAAATCGTTTATGCAGTGCTGGAGCTGGGAATTCAATCTCTGAACTCATACTTTTCTTTCACTTTTTAATCTAATGATGATAGCAGTTACTATTATCTTTATATTTGTTAGTTTCCAAAAAATATACAGAAATATCCTGACCCATTGTTTCTAGTAAGAGGTTGATTAGGAGTATTCAATGTAGATATTTTTTGTATTTCTACAAACAGTTCACATATAGACTATTAAGGCTTTTGTTACTCCTGGAAATAGAAGCCCTGGTGTCTTTAACTCTTACCAGATTAGAGAATTGGTCACAGAACCCCAAATCCAATTCAGAAAACTCATTCTTTTTTGAATAATTTTAAAATTTATTCTTCTTAGATTTACATGTCAGTAGAATGCATTTAGATATACTATACGTGGAGTATAACTTATTCTAATTAGGATCCCATGCTTGCGATTGGACATGATGTAGAGTTTCATTAGTCATGTATTCATATATGAACATAGGAAAGTTATGTCTGACTCATTCTATTGTCTTTTCTATTCCTATCTTCTCACTTCCCTTCATTCCCTTTGTCTACTCCAATAAACTTCTATTCTTTACTCCTCCACCCTTATAGGCACAGAAGAAGAAATACAAAGAGTCATAAAATATATTAAAAAATGTTTAACATCTCTAGCTATTAGAGAAATGCAAATTAAAACTACTTTGAGATTACATCTCACTCCAGTCAGAATAGTAATTGTCAAGAATGAAAGTAATAATAAATGTTGGCAAGGATGTGGGGGAAAATGCACACACATACATTGCTGGTGGAACTGCAAATTGGTGCAACCACTCTGGAAAGTAGTGTGGAGATTCCTTAGAAAACTTGGAATGGAACTACCATTTGACCTCGTTTTCCCATTCCTCCGTTTATACCCAAAGAACTTAAAATCAGTATACTATAGTGATCAGTCACATCAATGTTTATAACAGCTCAATTCACAATAGCTAAGCTATGGAACCACCCTAGATGCCCTTCAACAGATGAATGGATAAAGAAAATGGAACATTACTTAGCCATAAAGAAGAATGAAATTATAGCATTTGCCTGTAAATGGATAGAACTGGAGACTATCATGCTAAGTGAAAAAAGCCAAACTAAAGAAACCAAAGTCCAAATGTTGTCTCTGATATATGGATAACTAACAGAAAACCCATTCTTAAAATTCTGTTCCTCTAAAATTTAGAAATTTTTTTTCTTGGTTTTGTATCCATAGCACATTTTTAATAATGCTGTTACAATACTTACAGCATTTCTTTCCAGTTATTTTGCTGTGTTTCTGTCTCATTCTTCATATAAATTTTTTTGACAGTTAAAATTATTGTTACTACAGTATTTCAAACACTGAAGAATAGTCTCTTGGTATCAAGAGTCTCCAGCGAATTAGAACCAGAGGTGATTGTGTGTGTGTGTGTGTGTGTGTGTGTGTGTGTGTGTGTATACAAAAGGACATTTATTATAAAAAATTGGCTTCAGTGATTATGAAGGCTAAGAAGTCTCAAAATCTGCCATCTGTACACTGGACAGCCACAAAGCCAGGGTTATCATTTAGTCTGTGGAGACCTGAGAATGAGGGAAACCAAGTGTGAACTGGAGAAGAAGAGATTAAATGTTCCAGCTCAGTGATCTGACAGGAAACAAAAGGGGTGAATTCCTCCTCCTTCTGCCTTTTGTTCTTTTCGGGCCCTAAGGGATTGGATGACACCCGTACTGGGGAGGGCATTCTACTGAGTCCAGCCCCTGAAGATTATTCTCATCCAGAAGCACACTGATGGATGCACCCACAGCGATGTTTTATGGGGCACCACATAACCTCTTAGGTGGACCCGTAAAATTAACCATCAAGCTCTGTGTGGATCCTCAACCACTCATGCAGTGATTAATTTCTTCCTTCCTTCATTGAATCGATTTGTGTGGGGAACCTATGACATGTTAGAGATTGTCCTTTAGTATTTGAGAGACTTTAATAATAATCAACTTTAATTATTCAAAAACTTATAAGGAGGAGACAGAAAGTGACAGAATGACTTTTAAAAAGTATTGTAAGTATTGTAATAACATTAGAAACAATGTGCTATGGATGCAAAAACAGGATTCTCTGAACATGACCTGACAAAAAAAAACTATTTAAAAGAAAAAAGTTTATTTCCCTGATCTCAATATTTGTAAGTTTATGAAATGTGTAAGATCATATACTCAATGCCAACCACAGGCATACCATCAGCAACATCTGACTTAAACTTAAATGGAATATTCCCTATTCTAGTACCACTTGGTTTTTTGTTTTGTTTTGTTTTTTTTCAGAATAACACAGAAAACCCTACTTGTTAGACAAAAGAACCTATTTTAAAAAAAACAGTGCAATCTGGGACTTGAGGATCCCTGGAACTAAGGGTCACCAGAAATTGTCAAATTTCCTAGGAAATAATAAATTTCTATTGTATATTTCAAGTCTATGGCATCATCACAGTTATTAAGAACAGTTAATAAGCTTTTATCATCATGACCTGTTACGTACATAGGTACTATTGATAAATTTTACCCAAAGAAAGAAAAGAAGAATATCATTCATATGAATATTACACAGGTGAACAAAGATCAAATGGAAACAAATATAGACCTAAGATTATACATAAAAGAAAATGAGTTTTCCTTTTATTTGCCCATTTAAGTGAATACAGGATGTCTGAAAACTTCATTTATAAATAGGACAAATCTCTCTTTTCCAGAAAAGACACTATGAACTGACAGTCACTACCATGGTTCAGTTAAGGAAATATTACATATAGCCAGTCCTGTGCTATAAGCAAAAGGCAGGTGGAGAAGAATTAAAAATTAAAACTCCTTCATTGACTGATTGAATCAAGCTAAAACCTCAGTCCAACCACACTGAAATTTTACTTGAACTTTACTTGATATCAGTTCCTACTACCTGGGAATTGTTTTGATGCTTAGTTCCATTATGCATTGACTACAATAGCACTACTTTCTCTTCAGAGGGCTGGTCTCATTACCAGGAGTGAACATAATTATCCTCCTCATCAGAACATACAGTACCCTGCTAATATGCACATCCTTAACTTCTTGTTCAAACAAATGTTCTACGTGGTTTGTTTGATGTCTTTTTCAATGATTGTTCTCCCAGGACAGGTAAAGGTTCATACCATACCAAGTGATTCCTTTCTTACAAATAGTTTGCTTCAGCTCCAAAAGCATTGTACATTTCTTAAAAAGAATACTGTTGATAGTTATTTGGGGACTTTTACTGGTAAAAAAAAAAATGTAAGAAAATTAACATTTTAAAATAAAAAGTAAAATTTATAGGTAACTACTCAGCAATTTTTTGTTTCCATTCAATTATATTCTCTCCACATGTATACAGTGCACACACATATACATATACATATGCATAATTTACTGTTTAATACTTTATTGTCATTTAATTATTATAGACTGAATCTCAGAACTCTGGAGTTCTTTTGGCTCAATTCTGTTGTTAACAAAATTGCCACTTTTCTGCTTGACAGAGCAAGGAGTCTGGAAATAATATACTTGGGCCCGATTCCACCACTTTCTGGATATCTGACTTTAGGCAAATTGTCCTGAATTTTTGTGTCTCCAGTCTCTTAATCTGAAAAATGCGAGCTATAGATGCCACTTGTTTTAAATAGTCGTTATACAATCGAGTTAATATCACTATCGCATGTAAAACAGATATTGTCACATCCTAAATACTACAGTTTGTGAGAATTGTTACTATAATTACGACTCAATTGCTTCTCATTGCTCTAGATCCAGAAGTATTGACAATGCGCCACTTATTCTACCACTGCCCATCTTACCAAAATACTGTTAACTGGCTTCCTTGAAGTTCTGAAAATATACTGATCTCTATTCTCCCTCTGTTCCACTGCACCCTGCTCTCTTCTCCTGGTTATCTCTTCTTATCCTTATAAGAAAGTCCCTTTTGGACAAAAGTCTCTCATGATTCTCAGACTAAGTCAGGTCTCCTTTTATTAAAGTGACTAATAATCACATATTTTAACATCTAAACTTGTGCTTTTCAGAGTGAAAAGAGATTTCTAATGACTGCAGACAATAATCTTAAACCAAAGTTGTCCCACACAAACTGAGACATACACATTTTTTACCTAAAATGCATTGTTGTAGCATCTTTTACTTTTCTCCTGTAAATCAGTTGATTGTGTAATTATTTGCCATGTCTATTTTTCTTCTAGACTTGGTATATCTTACTCACCACTATATTCTTAGCTGTTAGCATTGTGCCTAGTGCATTCTAGGTGCCTAATAGACATCATGAATAAATAAGTGAGTAGTAGTCTTTGTTGTATTAAAATCAAAGCAGGTCCCAATCTATGTCATTTCAGTCCACTTATGAATGCAAAAGCCTGTTTCTTTTACTTCAAACAATGCTTAACATAGTTTCTCCTCTTCTGGATGAGTTACATCATTGCCTATTTTGAAGAGTTAAAAAATCTACACTTGTGTTTCCAATAAGGTCTTGAATTCTTGTCATTGGGTAGTTACCCTTGGTTTCCTATACATTTGTTTTGCAAAAATATATCAGTATGCATATTTCTGGAAAAGTTTAGTTTAAGTGACCACTATTATTTGTGTAATTATAAGGATAAGGATAAAGGCCAGTAGAATCAGAAACCATACACATGCCAATGAGTGGCTTAGACAACATACCGACTTATATGTAAATAACTATAACATGTAAATTATAATTATTGAAATGGAATTAAGATTTGCATAATCTTTAGATTTCTATCTACATAGAAGTAGTACTTAAATGATTGCTATGGTTTGGATAAGTATTCCCCAAGGGCCCATATGTGGAAGGCCTGGTGTTCAGCTAGTGGTGCTATTGGAAGATAGGGAAACCTTTAAAAGGTGGAGCCTAGTGGGAGGAAGATTATTTCTCAAGTCATGCACATGAAGGAAATATTAAGAACCAGACCCTTCCCATTTGTCCCCTTACTTCTCAGTCCACATGTGATGAGCAATTTCCTCTGCCACATATTCTTGCATGATGTTCTGCCTTGCCAGAGGCCCAAAATGTGAGCCAATCAATCTTGAGCTGAAACTTCTGAAAAACGTGAGCCAAAACAAATCTTTTCTTTTTATAAGTCAATTATCTCAGGTATGTTGTCATCGTAACAATGAGCTAACACAGTGATCAAATTTAAAAATGCCCTAAAAATTCATTAATATTTAGAAGCATAGATAAAAAGTACAATAGAAATTCTTCCAAAATTTATAGAAACATACACATTTACTTCTTTGAATCTTCTGCGTTGCCACAGGTGATACATCTAAGTAGGTCATGTTACAGCAATGGTAGTTTCCAGATTTGGATTGGGTTCTTTATAGAGATTATCATGGATACTATGTCTGACTCACTCATTTAATAGGATTAGGCATACAGACTATAGCAGGCACACATTGCACTGAACAGGAAATTGGATGAGGAAATGGAAACATTTAAAGAATGAACACAGGTGTACATGCCACTAGCAATGCAATCTGCTTTGCCTCTGAACCTCACTGACCCAACTTCATTACATTTTCTTCTTTGAGTGAGTTCAGATGGTAATTTTATTTATGTTCCAGTGTAAGATTTAATTTCATTTCTTACATTTTTCTTCTTCTTTGATAACAAATATATCTCATAAAGTTATAATTTGACAATTATGTTTAGTAACTCTTAAAATGTCTTCTTTTAGATTATAAAAATGATACACATTTTATAAAAATGCAAGTCTTTTTTTCTTCTTTAAATTCAAAATAATCCTGATGACAATAAATCATTTAGTTGGAAAACATTTTTTTTCAACTGAATACACAACAAACTTTTTCTGAATTCAGGTTGCCTTCCTCATGATAGCAAACGTTCAGTTAATTTTTTTTAGAAAAATAATTGATTATGGGCTGGGGATGTGGCTCAAGCGGTAGTGTGCTTGCCTGGCATGCGTGCGGCCCGGGTTCGATCCTCAGCACCACATACAAAAAAAACAAGGATGTTGTGTCTGCTGAAAACTAAAAATAAATATTAAAATATCTCTCTCTCTCTCTCTCTCTCTCTCTCTCTCTCTCTCTCTCTCTCTCTTCCTAAAAAATAATAATAATAATAATTGATTAATTCACTGGTAGTCATTTCATAGGTACAAATTTAGTCTTAAAATTCATCTCCAGTTTTGTCTTCTTTTTTTCTAGCTATTCTTAAAAGACTTAAAAAGTGTCTCTATTTGAAGAACATAAGAAGTCTTTATCTGCTTAATCTTTGCTTCTGTAATTACAATTAAACATAAGAAAGAATGAGGCTAGAGATTCATTGGAAAGAAAAACAAAATTAGTTTGAGTCTTACTAATTCCTTAGGTACACTCAATTTTTAAATTTATTAGATAGAAATTTTTTGTTCCTTTATCTATTTTGATGTATTTTTATAGAATATTGCCAAAGTTAAATTCAGATACAATTTTCCTCTCTTCATTTCCATTCAAACAGGTATAATCAAGAAAATTAATTTATTCTAATTAGGTAAAATCAGTCATCTAATAATTTATACAACAATTTATATACACATAAATAAAGACAATATAACTATATATTGATGGATAGATACATGTTTACTTCCATTTAAATATGAAATTTTGTCATAACTATTCTCTCTACTTTTTAATTAATCAAATAATTTCAGGAAAAACAAATATGAAGCATATGAGTACTTTCTATTATCTCTCTGTATTAGTCAGCTTTGCATTACTACAACAAAATGCCTGAGGTAGCTAACTTATAAAAAGAAAATATTTAGCTTATAGTTTGGGAGGTTCAGAATCCATAGTCAGATGGCCACATTATTTTAACCTGTAGTGGGGCAGCAGATGGCAGAACATCATGGCAGGAATGCTTGTAGGAGCAGTGTCATCTTGAACTAGGGGAAACAGAAGGAGAGAGAGAAAGAGAGACAGAAAGAGGGAGAGAGAGAGAAAGAGAGAGAGAGAGAAATAGAAGGACTGAGATATTACACAATCCCCTTTGAAAGCATACCTCCAATGGCATAAGCGTCTCCTACTAGGTCTCACCCCTTAAAGGGCCACAGCACTCCCATTACACTACCCTGGGAACCAGGACTTTGCATATAAACCACTGGGGGACACTCATTCTCCAAACTGTAGCCCTCTCTCAAACCCAACTGTTTCTTCTCTTAAAATGGTTGATATTCCCTTTTCTATCCTTTGGATAAGCTCTGATGCTTGGAGTAGCTAACATGTTGTAATCACAGCTAACAATCCTTAAACAGGGCCCCAAGCACAGGTCAGAAGATTTAAAGGAATCTTGAATAAGGTGCTAAATTATCTTACCCTACAACCACACAACTCTACCTATCTTGTTGTTTGAAATAACATATCTTTTTTATTATTTATATGATCTCAAATTAAATCTAATTCCAGCTCTTGTAGCTGAAAACATTTGAACTGATTCAAATAATTACCTCTGTATAGTTGTTGTGAGAATTAAATAACACATAATATTCATACTTTAGTACAGTGCCATACACAGCACTCAGAAATATTACTATTATTAATGCAATGGTCCCCACATCATATTTCAGCATTAGTTTTAGGAAAAATTATGAAACTCAAATGATAAAAAATAGAAAAATATTTATTTTCTACAGCTATTTTCCTATTTCAGTATAAACTTTGCTTGTTTTCATGTCCCTGTCAGTCCACCAACTGTATAGGAAAAGAATCTGTTAGCAATTGTAACAAATGAGAATATACTATTTAATAAGGTGATTTTAACCTCCCGCCAAAATGACATCCATGTCAGAATTCCAAATATCATATCCAGTTGTAAGAATTTGGAGTAAACAGGGCTTCTCTTTATCTTCAAAATATTATCACACATGCTTCTACCCACTGTGAATTCTGTAAAACTCTGATCTTTTGTCCAGGTGGCTATGGTTCATTTCTGTGAGTGCTTAGTCATGGCTTTACTGGCTATTTTAGTCAGCTTTTTGGTTGCTGTGACCAAAAGACCTGACAAGAACAATGGAAGGAAAAAAAGTTTATTTTGGCTCACAGTTTCAGGGTCTCAGTTCATAAACACCAGACTGCATAGCTGTGGGCCCAGAGTGAAGCAGTTCATCATGGTGGAAAGGTATGGCGAGGAAAGCAACTCAGGACATGGCACCAGAAAGTAGAGAAAGTTCTGCTTAACAGGAACAAAATATAGACCCCAAAGTCACAACCCCAGTGACATACTTCCTCTATCCACAGCCTACGTGTCTACAGTTACCACCCAATTAATCCATCAACAAATTAATCCATTGTGCAGGTTACGTCACCCATAATCTAATCATTTTACTTCTGAAAATGAGCTGTTAGGGGACAACTCATATCTAACTCATAACACTGGCTTTACTCTGTTCTGTAGCATACCTGCTAAGGTCAGCTTATAAAGACCGGAATTTGATTACAAAGAAAGCTAACTGAGAGATCTTGGAGTGGTCAACGTAAGGCTTACAGCATGTAAACTAATTCAGAAGGCTTGACATTACACTATTCTTATTTAATAGGTGGCATATTATTGTCATTACTAGTAATGGAATATTTTCTTCCTTTTTTATTGTTTTCATTTTTTTTAACAAATTCCAAATAGACAATACATTTCTGTTTTTCACTTTTTTCTTTGAATTTCCTACTGTAATAAGTCTAATACAAAATCCAATATCTGAATTCCAATTAAGAATAAGAAAGAGGGAACTTCTTTAGAAATTCTTAGTTAAAATAAAATATCCTTTGTTTGAACTTCATATCTGGTATTGAAAAAGTGGTTAACCTACCCATCTGCTTCTTGTGCCCACATTTCTAAGAATAGGTGTGGTGAAAATTAAACAGTGACCAAGAGCATGTTCAGCATTAATTCGTCTATAACTGAATTAAATGTCAAAAATAAATAAATAAAATCTTTGAATCCACTTTAATTAATCTGGACAGATTTGTGATTACCCTCTACTTAGAACTTTTGCCAACCCTTGAAAAAAGTTGCATTTGGAAGAAGGGAGATTCTTTTTGGACTTATATTTAGTCCTTAAATATTCTTCAATTGCTAACTGGCACCAGCGAGCACACACTTTTTGAAATACCCTCTTTAACTAGTGAAGGAAGTCTGCTGATACAAACTAAATATGTTGCCTAGGGTTAGGTGGTTAACAATGATAATGCGTTCTCAGGGATTGGGAAGATTGTCTCACTGAGCAAATGTTTGTTCCTCTTGATGAATAAGGATCTGGCCAGTGTATTACTTGATTGTATTTATTTATGTTTCTTTGTGTCTGACTGTGTTTTACATCAGTGTAAAATTAGATTTTTAACCCTCAAACAGATGGTGCTCAGTACCACCTAGTAATTAAAAAGTCCCTCTGTAAATTTGTTCACTTCTAATTACTGTTAGAAGTCCATTTGAAGATTCAGGCTTCACATGATACACATGAAGCCCATCAGAAGGCATAGCTTTTATTGGTTGATTGTATATAGATCTTGCCCCATACAATGGCACTAATTCTCACAATTATCAAATGTGGGGGTGACACGCAGATAAAGGGGTTTGATTATGGAGTATAAATGATGTCCTCACATAGACCTTTCCTAAGAAGCATTAGTGGTAGGCATCTATCTCCCAAGCTGAAGGAAAATGGGTGGCTACACTGGTAGTTATACCTGTGACCTCCAGAAATAATAAGCATAAAACCTACAAAGAACAACTAACACAATCAACGAAACTTAAGACACTTGTTTTTCTCTTTGCCAGTCCCAAGTTCTACCAAAACTCTGCCATGGAACTTTCAGAGGACTCTTGATCTACTAATTTTAAAATACATAAGTGTTTTATGACTGGCGAGAGAGTATGGCGAATGAGGTCTTTGCGTGGCTGCCTTTGACTTGAGAACTGGAGCCTTTTGTTTATAGCAGTTACTGCATTCATTTCATGGTGATGCAGTCATGGCTTCTGATGAGTGGCAATAAGAGTGGAGATGTACCAGAAGGTTGGAGGAGAGGTAGTGTGTGGATGGGATTCACCCTAAAACACAGAAAGTAGCAGTGATATCATAAAACAGCTCAGGTTATGGAATCAAAGTCAGGCATAATCCAGATTATGTCTATTTGAGTGGTCTTCACCAGCTCTCAACCTTGACTTCATCTCTTAAAAAAGGTTAAGATTAATTTATAATCATAAATTATAATTGTACAGAATTTTTGTATAATTGATGTGTTTAATTCAATGGATTCAAGTCAGATAATGCATTAATTATATGGGTTAAAAGCACCAGATCTGAACTAATGATAGTTCTACGCCTGCCAGCTGCCTAGCCACAGACAAGCATCACTGAATATCAGTGGGCTTCAGTTTCCTCACTTGTACAACACAGTTAATATCACCTCCCTTGAATAGTTGGTTTGGAAATTAAAGCTTCTGGCACAAAATAATGGATGAATATTAGTTATTATTCATATTCAAAATCTATATATTAAATATCTATTATTTGTGGGACACTGCTCCAACCATGAATGAAACTAACCAATACACAAAGTGCCTTAAACATAGACAACACCCAAGAAATATTTGATGAATAAGAGGGAAGGAAAGCCTTTGGTGTGTCTCTAAGATTTGGTTAGGCTTTAAACATCCAACCCAGTATTTCTCAGATATCTCTGGATAGCTGACTGATGGTTTCTTTGACTAGCATTGCTAATTTACAGTGAGTGGAGTCCAAAATATCCACTTACCTAACAATAAGACTATCAGGAAGAGAAATAATTTACTATGGATTCTGTCTTCAGGGGTGACAGGAGCCAAGTCAGCCAAAGAAAAAGGCAAAGTAATCACAAATATCTTTTTTAAAGGTTCCTTAAATGAAAAATAAAATATAGTTTTTTCAACATTTTAATCTGATGTCTTTAAAATGGGGTAATTGTATATTGGTGGATATGAAATAATTGTATATTATTATTATTCTATAATTTTTCTATGGTTGAATGGAATTATAATTGTACAGAATTTTTGTATAATTGATGTGTTTAAGCATTTTGGGGAGGGGAGAGACCATAGTTTTTGCAAAGTTTTAGAGAAATCTGCTACCCAAAATAGATTAAGTCTTACTTGAAATTAAATGTTGGAGACACAAAGTATGGAAGATTAAATGATATTGAGGTTAAAGCTTGGATTTATGGATTGTACATGTAAATATGGAGAAAGGCTTGAGTAAGAAATAGGAGATCAAGCTAGTTAGGTTCCAAAAGGAATGAAAAAATCCACTTTAAGGAAAGTATCCACTGTGTAATTAGTGTCATGATGCACCAAGGCTTGCTGGATCTACACACCTTAATTAATTAGAGTCTTGGGAAGTTTTCAAGAGATCACAAATATGAATTATGAAAACATTCTCAACCACAGCTTCAACCACAGATTTTTTTTTTAGAAATTTAGACAACCACAGGAGGAAAAGAAAGCAGAGATAGATGAGAAAAACACTAAAAGCAACTAGACATCACTAACATCAATAAAATGCACACAAATGTAAAAAAAAAATACACATTATTTCACATGCAAATGGTACATCTGCCTTGTCAGACCATCTTTTAAAACCATAAAAGAATTCTCAACAAATTGAAAATACTGTAATGATACAGAGTACATTTTGTGATCATAATAACATTTAATTAGAAGCAAGTATCAATAAGATAACCAGTAAGTTATAATGTTTGGAAATTAAACAATAAAAATCTAAGTGGTTATTGAATCAAAGAAAAAATTGGAAAGCATTTTAAACTTAATGAGAATAAAATTCAGCATATTAAAACGTGTAATATCTCAAGTTAATAACTCTAACCTTAAAACACTGCACACCCAATACCGGTAGAAGGATGGAAGTAAAGACAAATGTGAAATAGACTATTTTTTTTTAAGTTGATGGAACCCATCTGTATCTTATTTATTTTATCTTTTCTTAAATTTGTTCTTTATAGATATACATGACAGTAGTGTATATTTTGACATATTTATACATACAGAGAGTATATCTTATTTTAATTAGGATCCCAGGCTTGTGGTTGTACATGTTATAGAGATTCAGTGTGGTATATTCACATAACAAAGGAAAGTTACAACCAATTCATTCCACTCTCTTTCCTATTCATATCCCCTCCTCCTTTTTCTCCATTGACCTTTGTCTAATCCACTGAACTTCTCAACCACAGATAGTTTAAGAGGTTAATTTGCTTGAAATTTGAAACTCTAAAAAGGTAGACTTTGGAAGCAACAACAACCAATAGTAAAAAAGCAATATGTCATCTGAATTGAGCATTGAGTGCTATTTAAATACCAGTGACTGTGTATTAAAGCAAAGTGCACCAATGTCCACTGTGCATGAAGAAAGTACAGTGCAGTGACATAGTTGTATTAATATCTGGAGCAGACAACACCAGTTAACACCCCTGAGATTTCAGAGGCATTTTGCAAGAATAGGCATTAAGGAGGATCTGCTGGAGTTAGGATGGACTAGCACCTCAGAACATTCTCGCTATTGTTAGTGAATGGATGAATCAGCCACCTATTTTTCTATTCTATCTGAAACATGGGGAATTCCCAAGAAAAAGGTTTCTTAATACTCTGTCTTGAGCAACAGAGACCATCCCATTCTTTACATTTCTTTCTTTTCTTTATTCTTTCTTTATTCTTTCTTTCTTTCTTTCTTTCTTTCTTTCTTTTTTCTTTCTTTCTTTCTCTCTCTCTCTCTCTCTCTCTCTCTCTCTCTTTCTCTTTCTTTCTTTCTTTCTTTCTTTCTAGTAATAGTATAAAATAGTGGTCAGAAACAGAAGAGGAGAATGGTACTAAACATGGTTTATAGGTTAAATATTTTTTAAATCCTGCCTTGGTGGACCATTTATGAAAAACAAAAGGAAATAACACAATTTGGAAAAACATAGTCATTTATTTTTTTAAATGATCATTTGTGTTTATGTTGAAGCCATCTAAGTCTGTCTAAACCCTCACTTCTCCTTCATTTCTGAATATTTACTTATACCATCTTGGTTTCTGACTTGTGACATCCATTTCTCCTTCCAGGAGTATCTCATGTCTTTCTTACAAAATTGTCTGCATGGAGCTCATAATCTGTTAGATTAAGATGTTACTAATTTCCCAAGCCCCAACTAACCTAGTTCCAGGGGCTTATGACCTAGGTCAGGCAATGGGAGTACTTTGTCATCTTGGCCACAGTAATGGCCTCAGGACAGACCATTCAAAGTCAGACCAAGAGAACTCAACCCCAGTACACTTGTGCCCTCATTCTGCATAGCCATCAGGAAGGTAAACACCAAGGATTGCAGCTTCAGGATTGAGCTGGTTGGATATAGATCTGAAGCTTCCAGATCCCACTGCACAGGAGAACCTTTCAGAGAATAAAACCAACACAGAGAAGCATAGTGATTTTTGGCATTTGCCTGAAACCGTATTTGAAGCTGGAGATATACCTAAACTTCTCCATATCTGGGCCAATAATAGTTCCTAATTCTTTTTTTTTTTTACATTTGAATCAGATGGGATATAATTCCTCATTTTTCTGAGTATACAGGTTGCAGAATCACATTGGTCATGCATTCACATATATACGCACAGTAATAATAATGTCTGTTTCATTCTACTATCCTTCCTATCTCCCCAATCCCGCCCCTCCCCTCCTAATTCTTTTTGGAGGGTAAGTGGAAGAGAGAAAAGGTTGTTTCTAAATCCAGTTTCTCTCAAGAACTCATATAGGAACACACTTTATTCACTTTGCTAGAAAATTCTTCTTGTCTTCTATTAACCTTCCAAACTTGTGCTAATTTTTCAAGGCCCAGTTCCAGCCCCACCCCTTCTAGGAAGTCTTCCTTGAATCTCCCAGCCCTCTGAGTTCACCCTCTCTTGACTGCCTAGGCACACAGCGTTCCTACTCCCTGTCTACAGGGATTGTTGACCTTGCAGTGCCAGCCTTTTTTTTTTTCCCCAAGGTGATAATTTCCTAAATGGTAAAGGGTAAAGTTGATCCTTAAATATTTTTATGACCCTCAGTTTTTGACCTAGAAAGTTATATATAGTAGGTGAGCAATATGTGTTTGTAGTTTTGGAGTAAAAATAGCTATATTTCTTGTTCACTTGTTAGTCCAGAATAAAACCTTGCATGAAGTTCATGATTGCATAGCCATCAGGAAGGTAAACACCAAGGATTGCAACTTCAGGGTGATGTTATCTGCTACAAAACTAAGGGCAAACAGAGTATTGGAATTTTGAGCTCATGTATATTGCATCTTGAGCTTTTTTTTTTTTTTTCCTAGTAGAGAAGGAACCCAGTGTTGATCTCTTATCATTTTTAAGTTTTACTCAGTGTTTCTAATGTCGTAAGAGTCTTGGTCACAAAAACAGAATATTGCAGTTAAGTACTGAGCTGAGACTGATCCATGAAATATATTTTCAGCTAATTAAATGGTTAAATTCTTAGGATTCAAGACCACTATGTTTAAGATCATTTTGAAAACATCTCCCAGTTTGACCTATGCCCTTGCTTATCAAAAAGCAAGGTGGCCCAGAGCCTTGCTCAAGCACTCTGGCTAGGACAATCTCTTTTTCTTGTTCAGTTCCTTGTTCTTCAGGAACCTCTGCCTACCTTCTGCCTGCTATAGGATTGCAAAACTTATTCAAATCAGGAGACAAGCTGCGTTAGAATCAAATGGCCCAGATTTTCTTCATATGGTGGACACACTTATGCACTTATCATGGACAAAGCCTGGATGAAGTCCAGCAGGTTTGAAACAAAGGTTCCAATCATCCAAGAACTGAAAGGCTCACAGGGGAAAGAAAACGGAACACTTGTCTTTGTAATGTAAGAGGAGGCAAAGCGAGGGGCCACCTGCTAGAAGGGGGGGAGTTCTCCCCAGCCTCTCCCTGCATTCTTCCAGTACCCCTAGTGCCTGCTCCAAACCCCATCCACCCTCTCGTTTCCACTCTTGTGGGACTGACTCTATCACAAAACTGAACATGTCAAAGGAGAGGAACCCGGGGATAGTTAAAGACGTAACAATTTTCTTAGTCACACGATAGAGAGATTAGAAGCCAACTTTTCAAAATCACACCTCTGAATTTCTGGTATCAGATTCAGACACTATTCAGTCTTACCACCTCTTACATTTTTCATCAGTTATAGCCAAATAGTTTTCTGACAAGTTCTTTAAAAAACTGCTTTAATGTAAAAAAAAAAAAAAAAGGTTTTATTGACCTGAATTGACACTGTCTATATGGAGCCTCACAGATAGGTTCCTTCAGCATAAATCTTCTGCTTTACCATCTTTCCATTCTGGTCACTGCAAGTTTCCTTTGTGAATGTTTATTTTCATATTTTCATTGGTAACTGGTGGCACTTCAAGGTGAAGAAGGTGTTTTAATTAGTCATTACATACTTGGCTAATGCCAGAGATTATTTCTAGTTCTAATCTCATGCTGCTTACCTTGTTGCCTTAGAGATTTAAGTTTGCTGCATGAAAATAGCAATTTGAAGAGATGAAAGTTTAACAAATGCTAAAAATAGGAACCAACGCTCTTGTCATTATAGTTAACTACAGCACCACACCCATTTCCCTTTCTATTGTCTGTCATTAACTATTATATCTGAAGTGAAACTTGTTTCCAGTACAATCAGTAGAATGGACAGCGAAACCATAAAGCGATCAAAGGATTAGTGAAAGAATTTGTTCTCTTTCACACACTGAGAATAAACCTGATCTTCAGGGATTCATACTGACAAAAATCTCTTTTGGAATTCCTAAGTTGGGTGCCTATATTCTCATCTCCTTGTACCTTGGTGGGAGAGCACTTGCCTAGCAGGAGGAAGGCCCAGGGTTCAATTCCTATAGCTGAAAAAAAAATTCTCAATTTAATAATATTGTAAACAGAAAAAAAAATTGTAGAAAGCTATTACTCCTTTAGATGTCTGATTGACTATTTTTTTTTAATTTACTTGACAAATCACAAAAGTAACCGTGGCTGAATATCTATCTACATAGGACATTTATCCATTTCCATAGTAGCTTCTTTCCACTAATCTTGGAAATGTATTTTTATAAGTACCAGATCGGCAAGTGCTATTACAAGAAGGTCGGATATTTTTAAAGTCGATGTTTTTTAAGTAAAATTTATTGATTCATCTCCAAAGTAAAATAGAATCACTAGAACACTAGTGGCAGTGGTAGATAAAGATGCTGCCTTATCAAACCTTCTGAAATACATGGCTATTAATTTTAACCTATATTTTCATTACCAAAAAAAATTGGAATGAAGAAAAATACAAACAACCATATAACAAATGTCCATGTAGTCTTGGCTGAGAATTCATAATGTTAACACTCTGCCACATTCATTTTAAATATTTTCCTTCCCTTTAAAATAAATTAGACATAAAAAAATAGATATAGCACCCTTTCTAGCACTCGATTTTGCCCTCTCTTATTTGTTAATATTTTCTTGTGTTTGCTTAATCACCTCATCTTTCTAGTAAGCATTTTTAAAATAACAACTTGCTTACCTTCATTTCTTGTCCTAGAGACTAGCACAGTTTCTAGGTCAGAGTAGATGCTATGCTCAGCAAATATTAATTGAATAAATAAATTAGTAAATTTTTTTGTTATTCTTCTTCATACTTCCAAACACACTTTCTCCTCATTGGAATTTAATTGGCCAATAATGGGTCTATTTATTTTGGGTTTTCTTCTCCTTTTCCTCTCCAAGGATTGGACTGGTATCTGGGCTATCACTTTTCTCCAGCCAGGTGTCCTTGGATATCGTCTGCTACTTTGAGTAGGTTGACCTAATCCCTCTGGCCCTTTGTAAGTGGACAGCCATCTACTGCTGGAGTCTGTGACTGTTGCTGTGCTTCTTGTATTGAGGTGACACGTGCAGCTTTGGGGCATAAGAAGATACTCCCCAGGGCCTGTCTAGCCACACTGTCCTTTCCCCTCTGCTGCGCCCACCGTGTGTTGGGCTTTAAGTACATGGCATGTGGTCCCTCTCAACAGTTCCAATGAAGTGGGACACAAGTCCCTTCTTCTACTAAACTACTTGTCCTCATATCTGAATTTTCTATGTTATCATTATTCACTCTCATGAAGCCCATGGCAAAAGGGGAAGAGGATCCTTAACTCCCAGGCTTCATCTTCATCCCTGTCTTGTACTCAGTTTTATAAAAAGTGGAAGTTAAGTGCTAGGCTCTGGAGTCAACCTGCTAGAGTTGAAATCCTGACTCGCCCATTTACCAGCTGTGTGATCTCAGGCAAAGCTATTTGCTCTCTCATGGCTTTAGTTTGCTCGATGTAAACAATAATAATGGTATCAACCTCATAGAGTCACAGAGTGCTTTAAGTGAATTATTCATGGAAAGCACCATGAACAGTACTGGAGTTATAGAAGAGCCCTATTATAAACTTCTGAATCTTACCGATACTGAAAGAAGAGTTGTCTTCTCTGAACTGCCTCAAATACAGGCATTCTTAGGGCAGTCAATAAAGTGAGTCAGGAGCAGCTCTTTGAGGCTAATACTATTATAACCTCCTCTGTACACTGAAGACATCTATAAATTAGGAGAATTAAACTGAATGAGATTAGATATTATGAAACTTCAGGTATACCATGAAAGACAATCAAAAAGTAATTTGAAAAAATATTATAGAGATGTATCAGGAAGCTAATTAACAGAAATATTACATTCTCATTCAATTATGGTCACTTTCATGAATAAGACTACATTTGTAATTTTATATTTTTTTCTTAAACAAAGTCCCATAGTTTATCCTCCCACCTGTAAAATCTGAATATGTCCCTAAATTATTCTTAATTCCTTTTTTGTTTTTTTAATACTAAAATCCTTTGAGAATTTTATGCATTTCATGGATGATTTACAGAAAAATATATGCAATGTTTTTTTGTACAAGATGAAGGAGTTCACCCATTCCCATAAAGCCCATTCATGGACCTTTGGCTCAAGACCCCTGATTTGAAGGAAGATCCAACTGAGTTTAGCATAAAACATAACACAGCAATTGACAAGAATATGACAGCTGGCTTGAATTTCCTCCCAGGTGCTTTCACTTCACACTCCTTCTTTCACCTGATGACCCTCAGCTTCTCATACACCTGTGGCTTTTCTGCTGTCCCAGACAGTAGCTAAAGGTTTGGAGGGCTGATGCCCTGGCAAGGGTGAGGAGAGATTGAAGGGCTCTTACCTGTGGGTTTTCTCTAAAGCAAACATTCCTGAGGAGAAAAGTCACACTCATGAGGACTAAAGAGAGAAGGATTTTATTTTTCCCTCTTGTCGACTGTTTCAAATAAGCCAGTGGCTTCCCACATGTTCCATAGCAACTTGTGTTTATGCCTAACTCACCACATCATGCTCATGTGGTCTGATCATTCGTCTATCTCTCAAAGTATGAGGTGTTGCCAAACAGGGTCCATATTGTTCACCACTGTGATTCAACTTCCAGAACATGGTAGCACATCAATGATGAACAAATGAAAAGAATGGAGGAAACCAGACTTTCTGAGCTACTTTCTATATGTGCTAAATAGTAACCATGGAACCAGAATACATTTTCTCAACACAATAACCAAAAACATCCTTCATGTTACTAATATAATGTATTCCCCCTTATAGCCTAATATTCATAAAAGTGAGTCACAATGTAAGCTCCCTGATAACAATGTAAATTGATAAAATCTGAGATGATATCCTTGAATAGGCATCATTGTTGAGGTTGAAGCTAAAAGATTGATATGATTTATGCAAGTGATGTATTTAATTTTATATTTATTGCCATATTGTTAGTTGGTGTCTCCTAGGTGCACTGAGAATTTTAATAGTTAAAACATGACTGTCATACCTAGGAGATGGTACACTGGCATACATCAGAATGCAAAAGACTGCTTCTAAAATAAAAAACACCTTCAGCTGCACTCAGTTGGACTTCCCAGTCTGTTAAAGACTGCCACTCAGTCTGGATGTAGGCATTTCCCTTTTGCTAGCCACCTTAAGAGCTCATAATATTAGTCATCTTAAGGCTTAGGAATTTCCTGTAAGGAGTTTAGGTGATGAGTTGAAGGGAGTTCCCAGAACAGGCCCCAGATGTGGAGCTGACCAGAGTCCAGGTCTTTATCACCTGGTGCATTTCACACTGTGTCCTCATAGGCACTTCAGCCAGTTTCTGCCAGTTTAGACTGATTTTAAAGCCCTGGATCTTGGGTTCACTGGTTGTTCTTTATGAGGTTGCTTTGAATTCCCATAAGACGGGTGTGTGTGTGTGTGTGTGTGTGTGTGTGTGTGTAGGCTGGACTTTGGAGCTAGACTAGGGCAAGTTACTTAATCTCTGTGGGTCTTGGTTCCTCAAATGGAAAATGGAAAAAAAATAATAGAACCTAACTACCTCATAGATCTGTCATAAAGATCAAAGGAGTTAATGTATACAGAGGACTCTGGACACTCTCTGGCACATAAGTGCTAACTATTGTTAAGTGCATTGCGTCACCATGGCATTCCAATCCTCTTATATTACATTAAATGGAGGAGTGAAGAGAAAGTGTGGAAGTAGAAGGGGTACTGTCTTATTCCTTAAAGTATTTCAAAGTATTTTAAGTTTTGTAACAAAATGAAGGAAACTCTTCAAACAGAAGTTCCTCTGTGGAGATTCAAGAACTTGAAAGCGCATGTGCAATGTTCCATCTCTGCCCATGATCTACCTCAACATCAGGCCGTAGATGGAAAGTGGATGAACAACCAGGGATATCAGAGAAAGTGTGAAACTCTAGTGTAACCAATAAAAGGTGCATTTTTTAAAAAAATGCTTCAGAGCTCTTGGGATTCACCAATGGAAACAGAACACCACCTTTGGTTGAGAGTCTGAAGCTCAATGACTGGGTTCAGGCCAGGATCAAGAGTGGGATAAAACAGAGTCCTTGTGAACCTGCTCATTCCAGGCTCGCCAGATCCACTCACCTTTGCCCTGAATTCATCAGGATGATGAACTGCATTTGACTAGAATAGTCCCCTCTCTTGACTTCCATAGCACCCTGCTTTCCTGGCTTTCCTTTTACTCCTCTGCTCCACTCGCCCAGGTTACGAGTGTGATTCACTGACCTCCAGAGCAGCTCACCTTTCTCAATGATGCCAGCACCTGCTTGTGTATTTCATTCCACTCGGTCCCAGTCAGCAAGCCGGGACAGTTTGCTCTCAGCTTTCGTTGCCCTTTTGGCACTCAGGTTCCCTTAGTTCTCCAACATTTTCCACCCAGAGATCTCTCTATCCACTTCACATCAGTCACCCACTCACATCACCATGCAACTGTTGACTTCAACATCCTTCAACACTACTCCACCCACAATGTTTTAATATGAAATTCCTCTCTCTCTCCGTAATCTTTTCTTCTCCTACTTCTTCCAGTTCCTAATACCCACAGTATCTGCTCTTTAGTATCATCAAAGCCTCTAAGTCATTAGCCGCCTTCTCATTTGAAATTTTATTACGCCTTTTCAGGAAGCAATGTGGCCAAGATTTCATCTCAAGAAGGAAGACACTCTCTTGTCCCTCTGACATAGACAAACATACTTGAAGAAAACTATAAATGGAATAGTGGGGTCCAAAGCAAAATCATGCTGCCAACCTCAGTTACCCCTTGTGAAGCTGAGTGTCTCTTTGGTCCTTGTGCATTTTCATTACTTAAAATTCCCAACCTCATCCCTTCACACTCATTCTGAGTAAAACTTTCCAACACTGGACAAGTTACACCAGAAAAATTCACTCTGTCTTTACACATGCTCATATTCTCTTCCTATCCTTCTCTCTCTCTCTCTCTCTCTCTAATCACTCTCTCTCACACAGAAACTTACACATGATGGAATTAAAAAGCAAATGAACCATATATATATAGTTCAGTGTTCTTTAGAAGAGACCATTACTTATAATTCAAACTTTTATTTTTCTTTCAGATTTCAACTGCAAAACACACTTTTTCATTTTTCATATTATAAATAGTCACATTTGATATTATTAGAAACTTTGTTTTTAGTAAATAAATATTATGTCTTAATTAATATCTCACAGAAGGAGTGACTACCACAGTTGTCACTTTACAATGGGAAATCCAAGGCCCTGAAAGGCAGAATAACCTATGACAGGAAAATCCAATGACAGTACCAACCCTTCAAAGTTATGATCATTTTATCAATTTCTATAGAATTGTAGACAGTTTTAAAGAATTTGGATAAAGCAAATGTAATATTGGAGAAATTTCCCCCCCAAAAAAGAATTTAAGTTTCAGATGGTGTCTTTCATCATCAAGACAACATAATTAAGCATTAACATAGTAAATTCTATAGAAAACCATTGATGATACTTATTTAATATTTAGCATATGCAAGAAACTAATTAGCTAACATACTACCAGGTCCTTTAGTCAAACCAATTAGACATTACTATTATAGTGTCCATCCTATAAGTAAGAAACTATAAGTTAGGTTACTTGAAAAATCTCACAGCATGAGCCCAAACTTTTAACCATGAAATTTTATATATAACCTTGTTCAACATCATTTTTTGGATTTATTATAGGAACCTACACAAAAATCAATGTAAAAAGTCTTACACTGAAGAAAGGGTCTACAACAACATCAAATTAATACAAATAGCTCTAACTCGCTTTATTGCTTAAATAAAATACAAATTGAATAGAATTTAAATGTCTATATTCTCAAATCCAATCTAAATAATTGAACACATACATAAGTCAATGATTATGCCAGTTTGAGGACTATTATCATCAATGTTCAATAAGTAAGAAACTATAAGTAAGTTAGGTTACTCAACTAACCTAATTATTGAATTTATATCTGCTTAGTGTACAGCAAATTTGAAAGTTTTGAAATTTTTCAAACTGAATTTGATCTATACTTCATATACTTTCTCCTGGTAATTAAAATTGTATATATTTAACATACACCTTTATATCTAACATTTCACCCCTATATCCAGTAATTTTAGTTTATAATTTTGAACTCATTGAGTGTAAATTGATTTTATTTACCAAAGTTTTAGTGAGGTTTGGTCTTCGCAGCTCATGTCTTTTTACTGCTCAGCAATTTAAGGAGCTGGGTTTGAAGTCTGAAGATGAGGTTCAAGGCAGGACTGCCATTTCCTTGTTGTTTGACCTTAGGCAAGCCCCCGAAGGTCCATGAGTTTCACTTTTCTCATCTGCAGAGGGGGATAATGATACCTCCCCTGCCAACTCCACAGGGCAGGTAGAAGGGTCAAGTGAGATAATAAGTCTAAAAGTGCTTCTGAAACTATAAAGCACAGTAGAATGCAGGGTAATTAGCCACCTACCATCCAATAGTTCACGTGAAGGAAATAAAGTCCTCAAGGAACAAGGGTGAAAAATACAGAACTGGGTTAATGTTCTTTAAATTGTACAAAAATAAAACATCATAACGAAACTTCTATATATTCAATAAGTGGCTTTGAAACATTTCTACTTCTGATTTTAATAGCAACAACCAGAAATCCATAATTTGCTTTTTCCAATTGTTTTGGTGAATCAGGATTAGTTTAGTACCAAAAATCAGTTCAGTGCACATGATTGCATGATTGACATTTTCTTTGAAAGATTGTTTTCTCTACAATATAGGCATAAGAGAGGCACAAAGAAAATATATTTCTTTGTCTGTAAGAGAATAAGTTATTTTGTTTTTGCTAAAGCTATGTAAGTTTTAAGCTAATATTTAGATGTCCTCTGGACAGGTTTTATTTTGAAAGGAAGCATTATACTAGAACCTACAATATGAATTATTTGACCTGCAGAGGGTTTAGCTGCTATCAGTGATGGGAGGGCAGAGTTGCCAGGTTGTTATTCTTTTGAACTCATTACAGGGAAATGTGAGTCAGTTACAGTAAATGAAAAACATGAGCTAAGAAGCTTTGAATGGTCTGCATAAGAATATACCAGCTGGATCTCTTATCCTCAACCAGAGAACTTAGGATCTAAATCACTTCCTAGTGATAAAACTGATGTTACAGTAACAACCAGAGAAATATTTTCCCACAATTTTGTGTAGAAAGAGGGAAGTCAGTTTTAAAAACTCAGGATAGTTTGACAAATATCCATATAATGTCTTCCTATAATGGTAATAGAATATATCATTCCATATTAAGTGAGAATGACCCCATAATTTTTATTGAGTTAAAGTAGAATGAGACCCAATCAAGAATTCTAAGTCCTTCTAGCAATGAAATCAGAGCTTAAGCTAAGTTACATTGCCATGTTCTCTAACATGGAAATAATCTTACTGTCTATGCTTGGGAGGGTCTAATGAAATGTGATTCATTCATCAAATATGGGCCTCCTCCTGTATTCAAGAAAGTGAACAGACACTGACAGATTTGGTAGTATTTCAAATAGGCTCTATTTTTTTTAACTTAAAATTTAGGATGTAGATCATTGACATCAACATAAAGAACAAGAGCAACAACAAAACAAATTGAAAGTGTTGAGCCATAGGGGTTAAAATAATCTGACATGGGAATTGATATCATGAAAACTATCAGAATAGTCCGGGTTATGGAGAAAATGAGAAAAAGTTTTATATGGCTTGTTCATGTAAATGATCTCCTCCCCACCTCTACTTTCCTTTGCTTAATAAAATAGGATAGGAATCAATGACCTAATACCAAGTCTTCCAAACTCTATCTGCTCAGTAAATATTTGTTGAATAAATTAATCCTTAACAATTTACTTCTTGACATCATTTGAGGGAATACTTAGTAACAAAAGGGGTTCTATTTGGAAATACAAAAGTACTACTTAACTTATTCTTAATTAATAATTACAAAAATAATTTTTAAGGTCTATTTTAGTCAAGAATATTTGTTTCAGATAAAAAGATCATCCCATCAACTACCTTTGTGAAATTTTGATGCAGTACAAAGAGACAGAAAATACATTCATCTTGGGAACAAGGACCTCCTGATGAGAATCCAAAGACTGAGGATGTAATTAGTAAATGAATTGTGAATTGGAATAATTTGGGAAAATTAAAGCTAAAGATACTGCTGTACTTCTATTCTCCTTAAAACTCTGTTCCATAAGTGATTAAAAAAAATCATTTGCTTAAGAAGTACATTTAAAAAATGTTACTAAAAATAAATTTTAGAGAATTGATTGGTAGCCAATATCACACACTAATCATAAGACCTATTCAAAATGATTGTTTTTAAACAATATGTTCATGATGGTAACTGGATCATATTTCTTAAATGTAGGAAGTCTTAACCAGGCACAGTGGAATTGGCCTGTAATCCCAGAGACTTGGAAGAAGATAAGAAAGTTGGAGAACAGACTGGGCAACTTAGTGAGAACTTATCTTAAAATAAAAATTCAAAAGGGTCTGAAGATATAGCTCAATAATAAAGTTCACAGAGTTCAATCCCTACTAAAAAAGAAAAAAAAAAGGAAGTCTCCAATATCCCAAAACAGTTAAGGTGGAAAGACAATGTATTGTGTATTGACTACCTGAAATATTTGTGACTCTGTGCTGGGCTATTATCATCTCTAAAACTTCAAAGCCTTGCTTTTACCCATCACCTGCTTCTTATTAAGTATGTATACACTTATTTGTTCAGTATCATATTTTAGGTAATAAAAATATACATTTTAAATGTTTGTGTGAAGCATCTTATGCACATCACGTAATAATTCATGAGATCACATGTTTCACGCTGAGTCTCCACAGATTGATGCCTTTTTTTTCTGGAAAGCACCCTCTGCCCATTGTCCTCTATATTAATCTTGCTAACTTTTGGTCTTCCTTCTGGTTCTCATTTAAATATCACCCCCTAAAAATGCAAACTTCCATATGAGATTTAAATTCCTCTCTGAAATTACTGTTTGGAAAAACATAGAGCACTTGTTTCCCATGCGTCCAACACTCACAATACTATGTAGCAACCATCAGGGCAGAAACCACATCTGTCTTGTTCATCACCTAAGCCCTACCACCTAAGACACATACAGTAAGTGCTCAAAAATATCCAGTGAAAAAATAGCACATATATCCAAAGCTCTAGAAAGTGTTATAAGACTTTAAAAATATATGGCCCTTAGGTGACTTAAATTGTATATTTTTACAATGTAACATCACACACAAAAATGAAAGATCTTATAGTAATGTTAATATCTTAATAGATTCAAAAATGGAGCCCCCAGTGTGGACTGAAATAGTTGAAAGGTGAATTATCTGTTATCAAGTTCATGAAACATGGCTCCATTTTTATTTATTCTTTCTTGTTAGTTGAAAAGAACTTCTAACAGTGGAGTAAGTGGTTGCTTTAGTATTGCATCCATTTGGTGCAAGAAAAAGTCCTTCTTTCTTCTTTCTTTCTTTGCTATACTTCTCATGGTCAAAAGATGGCAGTGTGTTAGAGAGTGACAGCCTTCTTTGGAGGTCTGAACTGAACAGCAGGGTGAGTAGCTATATGTGAATTATTCTGTTGGAAGAACTCTCAAGTTTCCAAACAATGTCCAAAGAAACCCATGGCTCCCAAGAGAAATACACATGCTTTGGGGTCAGAGGTTTAGAAAGTGTATGTGTGGTCAAACTCCGAAGACAAACACATTTTAGCCACAAATAAAAATATGCATTAGATAATACTAGAAATAAAATTTATTGGTATAAAATACAAATTTCAAATGCTATCATCAATCCACCTATTGATCTCTTATGGAGAACTACTGCCTTTGCCTCTTTTATAAGCTGAGACATGTCTCCTAAACAGTATTTTATTTTATGGGAAGTCCACATGGTAGTACTTGTTTTCCTCATAAACTTTAAAATGTTTTTCATTTATACCAAAGTCATCCACAAGTAAGGTGGAGGTTTGACCTAGATCTGAACTAGGTGAGGTTGTCCTTGGCATCTTCCCTGACCCTTTTGATTTTCCTTCTCTGGGAAAATCTCATGTTCTTAGCCATGTGCATGTGCTGATGCAGGAATGGAGCTCTCCTCCAGTGAGCATGTCTTCCTCTGGAAGATGCCCTGGGTTCTAACCCAGTTCTTTTGTCTACCCTCCTGTAAAACCTTCTAGTGCCCTTTTGTGGCTAAGAGGGTGCACTCTGCTGCCAGTCATTCATTCATTCATTTAAAATCTTTTATGAATAGAGTTCCTACAATGCATCACTCCCTATCATGTACGAGGGTTACCAACAGGAAAGCACTACCATTAAGAACAAGGTTAGGAAGAACCTGGTTGCCAAACAGAAATAATAATGCTTCAAATAGATAAACTCTGAGGCAGAGCAAAGCAGTTTGCTATGGCAGTGCATAGCAGTCTGTGTACTGTAAGAGGAAAATCGCTTCTAGCCTTAATTCCTGGCATTATGCCTGGTTCAGGACAGACATGCAATAAATGTTTAGGCATAAGTTTTAATGGTGAGATACTCAGATGAATGGATAGGGATCGTATATTTGGACTCCTCTCTGTTCCCTTCATATCATCTCATGTAGGGGAAGAGAGATTTCTACTGTAGAGTGCCTGTGCTCACAAGAGAGAACTGAAGCACAAATTGTACTTTTACTTGTATTCCTTCTGATTATGAGATCCTTGATAAAAGAAGGAGAAGGATTTGTTAAAGAACAAGACAATAAACTGGATATTGAAATAAATACCTGAAGCACAGCTCTGCTTTTACTACAAAAAAAGCCACAGGGGTGTGGTAGGAGCCGTGGGGCCCTCAGGTACTTGTCCCTGGCAAGGAATAGCCTAATTTGTTTGGCTTGACTAATAAATATGACTCAGGCATTCACACTAGCAAGTGTTCATTTCCTTAAAACTTTGTTCTGCTTTTGTTTGATGTGTTCCCCAGAGGTTTTCATTTATCCTCAAAGAAGTTCCTAAACTGCATAAAGACTTCCCTAAGCTCTTGTCTTTATGGATTAATGGATCAACACTTTTTGAGAATCGACTTTACATATATTTTAACTGTCTTACACTAAGCAGGCCAAAGCTCTGCTGGCTGCCTGGGTAACTTGTCTATAAATGACTTGTGATTTAGTTCACGGAATCTTTCTTAACTTTTCTTGAGAGATTGTTTTTCCCAGGGATAAAATAAGTGTGTTAGGAAGAGTTCTTTCTCCTCCTTGCAGTTTTGAATTCAGGCACATCAGGTATATCAGGAAACAGCTCAGTGCAACCAAAGGGGAAAATCACCCAAGGGATGGGACCTTCATGACTGTGACTTCATGCCTGTAAACCGAGGACTAGCCAGTTGATCCGGCACCACGGGCGTGTGTCAGTTGGAGTTCCCAGGCAACAATAGCCTTCACTGTGAGGCTGCACATGGGAAACAGCTTGTTTTTGTTTTTCCTTGTGTCATTTTCGGGTATAAAAAATGGTGGCTCTTCTCTTAATTTGAATGCCATAGAGAGCATTGCATCCTAATGCCATAGGGAGCTTCAGCCCCCTTTTGTCAAATATAGACCAAAGATTCCTGAAACTCCAAATCCAAAGAGTTTGTTGAAGCTTTGTCATTGTGTTGGTGGCTTTTTATCCTGAGGGCAGGAGGAGCAGGTTTTCTTGTAGAAGAGGAGGCAGATTTCAGGAAGTTCCCATAGAGTCACTTGACATTTCTCCCTGGAATGGGGAGGAGGAATGAGATAAGGGAAGGTATATGGGGATGCAGGACCTTCACAAAGACACTACATACACCCCAGGTGTGTGAGTCCGAAGCCTTTCAGACTTGTCTGCACCAAAGGCACACATGTAATAAAGTTTTTCCTCTTTAACTTACCAGTACGTATAGAATTCCCTCACAACTGAGTATCAGATAAGTTTTGAGGCTAAGAAAATATTCTCATTAGATTTAATTTGCATATGCCTTAAATTGGTAAAATTAGTCAGACATGGGAAAAAGAGCTACCACTTATAACTTCTCATTTAGATAATCTGTCAATTCAATAAACAGTCTCATCATCAGATTATGGGATCCAACCTTTGCCAATATATGAAGTCCCGAGCATTTTTGTACATGTAGTATTTGCATTTATTATTAAGTAATAGATCATTTTATAACTGATTTGCACAAGAGGAAATAAAAATGTCAATTTCATGTCAAAATTTCTGTAGAGAAATGTACATATTCTACCTTGTTTAGGTCCTGATCATTTTTAAAATAACACTAAAGGATTCATTTAATTTAGAACATAAACATATAGGGGATATTTGCTCAGCCAATTGATTTTTAAGGATTTCTAACCATTATCTTGTAAGCTTTTTAACAAGCACTAGTAGGCACAATTTCAATGAAAAAAGAAACTCAGAGCTGGGCAAGGTGGCACACGCCTGTAATCCCAGTGGTTCAGGAGGTTGAGGCAGGAGGATTGTGAGTTCAAAGCCATCCTCAGCAATTTAGCGAGGCCCTAGGCAACTTGATGAGACTGTCTCTAAATAAAATATACAAAAGGGGAGGGGATGTGGCTCAGTGGTTAAGCACCCTTGAGTTCAATCTCTATTACCAAAAAAAGAAAGAAAGAAAGAAACTCAGAGACATAACTTAAATAAAAGGATTTATATGTTTCCTGGATTTTATATATCTACAAGTTCTGCAGAATTGCAATATGAAAAGCTTATGCTTTTTCAAATTCACATCCAATTTATTTATGCTCATAGATACAGTGGAGCTTCCTCTCTTTAGGATACATGTAAAGATAAGGGATCATATCTTTCTCATTGTTTAATAAAAAGAAACTGAATGCCTTATGTGAGAGAGATTTTGTTTGCCTTGGCATTAAACAAAGTATCTAATGAAGTCTATTTCCCATTTGTGGTCATGGCTCCCCAACCACAGACAAAAATAGGCCTAGCTCCTTCCTTCCTTAAATGGATGCTCACAAAGGACAGGGATCCCGACAGAAACTGCAGTTATCCCAAGTTACAAGTTTCCAGAAAATTGTTAAACTTAATTATTAAACTATCTGTATTGAGGATGTTAACACAGAAACTAATATCCCCAAAACAGGCAAAGGACAATTCAACAAATATTCTGCGTGTTCCTTCCACATTTCTCAGCATCCCGTGAAGTTACAAATTGTGTTACTACCTATTATCTTAACTATTTACATTTTCTTTTCCTTTTATGACTGGAAATGAAGGATTTCAAGGATGTAAAATTGCTTGGTGGTAGTCATTTGGTGGTCTAAGACACTGCTTGGAGAAGAATCATGCAGGAGGGTTGTCCAGGCCCTACTGGGCTCTGAGGTGAGTGTAGACAGACTATGCTATGTGAACACATTGAGATTAGGGCTTTAATTAGTAATTGATTTTTTCACTTGGTTTTAGAATCTCAGTCCTTGCACTCTTTCTAAAATAATACTTCTTCACTCCAATGATAGCGATACATCAATTTGATAACCTTGAGACATAAAAGACTTAGATGGATTACTGTATAGCCAACCTTGTCATTAGTAATAGAAACTTAAGATAATACAGTATTAGATTTAGAAATTTTAGTGCATCTAAGACCCATGTGTAATGTGTACATTCTTATTCCCCCAGAGAGGTTAACAACTAAATACTCTTGATTGAACTCTGAGGTTTAATTAGAATTCCTTCTGTAAAATTATTGGATCTGACTATGGATGGAAGTTTAACTGGGAATTTTTGGTAGTAAAAAAAGAGGAGGAATCTGAAGGTTATGAAAAAGACAATTTCTGAGCACATACTTAAGATGTGGCCAAGGCAAATACAGAACAATCACCACACAAATAAAACCAGTAATTATAAAGAACAGCAGTTAAGAAAATTCTTATAGAACAGTATAAAAATGTTTTTTTCCCTCACCTCAAAATAGAAAAGCTTTAAAACATCTGCCCCAAAGGATTTCAGAACTACTATGGACCAGTGATTAAAGCCAGATGTCGCCACAATACAATATTTTTTTTTCCCCAAATGAGTTTATTTTTTGGTTTTTCTGTCCCCGTTGTATAATGAATGCAGGCGTGGGTATGCTATAGGGGGTTACAGATAACTTCATAGGTTTGCTAGTCTATGGGGAGTGTTGTTTGTAACTCATGGAGGGGCCAACCTGCAGATGTTATCTAGAGATCCTAGATTCGAGTGCAATATGGTGGCTACTTCTAAGTCGTTGATTTTCTCCTTTGAGAGTGGGTAAGTGCCCTTGGTGACCATATGGCAGGCTGTAATCAAGACTATTCATGCTCAACAAGTATTTTATGTGCCTTCTTATGTCCCAATTTCCATTGCAGTTGATTTGGGATCATGTGACTGATTCTAGCCAATGGACTGTGAGTAGAAATGAAATTTATCACTTGGAGGTGAAAGCAGTTAAGATTAGGGGGACCTTTACTTGATGTAAGTAATGAGCCACAAAATGTCAGAAAGGCAAGATGAAAGGCCCTGTGCAAGCAGGGGACCATGCTGCCTGACCAAGGTGGAACTCTGACAGGAGCAAGAAACAAATTTTTGTTATATTAATCCACTGGAATTTTAAAGTATGACTCTGAGGAGCTAGTTTTAATTATTTGTCTAATAAGTAAAACAATGACTATTAAAGCCCCAACCCAAGCAAAATATTCATTTTCCTTTAAGGGAATTCTCTACAAAATTTATTATTTATTTCATCACACATTTTTTGAACCAGGTACTACGACAAACACTAAGGAGTTTGCAGGATGTGTTTTTCTTCTTTTCTCCAAAATTTCACAGCCTAGCCTTCTAACCTGCCTTCTTACAGGGCTACAAGTGAGTACCTGCTTGATCAGGCTTTTTTAAAATTTTGTTTGTTTGTTTTAATTAGCTATACATGACAATAGAACACATTTATGCACTTTCATATATCATGCATACATAGGATATAATTTCTCATTTTTCTGAGTGTACATGTTGCAGAATCATATTGGTCATGTAGTCATATATATACATACAGTAATAATGTCTGTTTTGTTCTATCTTTCCTATCCTACATCCTCTCCCCTTCCCTCCCATCACTTCCCTCTACCTAATCTAAGGTAATGCTATTCTTCCCTAGTCGCCCCCCTACTTTATTGTGAATTAGTACCTGCATATTATAAAGAACATTTGGCCTTTGGTTTTGTGGGATTGACTTATTTCACATAGCATGATATTCTCCAACTCTGAAAAGGCTTTTTGAGATTGCACCCAGTAGCTTCTAAATAAGCTCTGGATGACTGCAATTAAGGAAGGACCATGCACTCTGCCTGTTTTGAATAATGACCAAATCTTGGAGAGATCATCCATATAAAGGAGGCTTCACATCCAGTGCTGTGAATTTTTTTCTCCTTAACCTGAGAATTCTTTCTTCACTACAACTACATTTCTAATCCTGAAATTTTTGTGAGGCACAGAAGAGGAAGGAAAAAGTTGTTCTTGTTTGAACTTCTCTCAGAGCTAGATGTAGTTTAAAAGAACATTTCAAAATTCCCTATATGTCAGTGTTTGACCCTCTATTTTTCCCACTTCCTCATCATTTTCTCTCTGATATTCAACCAATAACTCATGAAGTCGGCAGACTCTGTCATCTAAATACTTCTCAAATACTCTTGCAAAAGTCACGCTGTCTAGCTTGACTGGAGGCTCTGTTCTTGCTCATCTCTCTAGTCACAGCGGTGTGCCAACTCTCCTCCTGCCTTCATCTTTGCTGTCCCACATCTGGTCTCTATACCCAAGAGAGGGGACACTAAGATAAGTGCATAATCATGGCAGCCTCACTGCTTTTAGGATTCACTTCAAATTCATTAGTGTGAGCCTTTATTTCTGCTCACTTTGCTACAGTCCCATAACTGTCTACTCTGGGATCCAATCAAGTTGAACTCTTTTCAATTAATTCAGTTTATGTGTTACCTCCTGTGTCCTAACCACCCCAGGTCACGTCCAGGTTAGGAATTCCCCCGCCAGGTGCTTGATAACTGCATGTCTATTTTCTCTCTCATAAGACTTCCACCCAGTGTTGTGATGGTCTCTATATTTGTCTACATCTATCATAAAATTGTAAATTCCATGAAGGCCAAAGCAGTGTGTCTATCTTTGTCATCATCTTAACCCTAGTACTCTTGTTTTGTTTTTTTGTTTTTTTTACCCTCACACAGTATTAGTCTCTTTCTCCAACTTATTAAAGATCCTTTGTATATGTTCATAGAGAAAATAATGAAGTTATTTTTGACCATCTTGAGTGGAACTGACCATGAAACATTAAACAAAGATGTACAGTACATAACTGGGTAGATATTTTCTGGATTTTAAGAGAGAATTCTGGGGTGTGTTTATAGAGATCTGGATGGAAGCAGTACAGAGATGTTTCTGAATCCCTGAATGGGCATGAGATCAGGTGGGAAGGGTGAGCAGATCAAGAAGGGAAGATATCTGGGAATGGAACTCTAAAATATTTATGAAATAGAGAAATAATGGCAGGATTATCAGAGGTAGTACTTAGAGAAGTGGAAGGAAGGCTACAAGAGTGAGGAATCACAGAAAAGGGGGAGGTTCTCAAAAGGAGGGATATTTGAGTGTTTCATAGAAGTCAAGCAAGTTAATAACTATTAGGGTTTTATCTATTAGTTTTGTCCAGAAAAGTGGCATTGATGACCATTATCAGAATAGTTTTGGTAAAATAGCAGGTGTGGAAGATGTGTTTCTTAGATTGAGAGATAAATGAGTGATAAGGATGTAAAAAAAGAGCTCTAGGAGTTTTTCTATGACAACAAATAGCACCAGCTTACCCACCAGCTCACACATCAGCTCACACATCTTCCAAGACTCAGCCACTATCACTGCTTCCTCCCAAAGCCTCCTCACATCCCACCACCACTTTCTGTTTTTTACCACATTCTCCTAATATTTAGTCCTGTGCATACCTCCATTTTTCACTGATTACACAACTCATTGTAATCAACTGGTTATTTGTCTTTTCACTAAATCAATGGTTCCTATGAAAGCTGTTGACATCTTAAAAACATTTTTTGAGAAGTTCATCTATGCACATACACATAAATTTATACAGAAAATTTTAATAAGTTAAATGGAAACCCAGTTTGGAAATCCTACCTAATTGTGTATTAATTGTTTTGTACCCCAGGTGTCTGATGCAGTGTCAATTACAAAATAGGTACCAAATAATGCTTGATGAATGAATGAATGAATGAATTGCAAAGTAGAAATATGCACAAAAAATTATGAAAGTATGGAAGCACAAATCTCATACTAACTTGGAGAAAAAGAAATCCTTTAACACAGATTTAAAATAGGAGGTTGCCAGGATAATAAATAAGGAGAAACATTTCTAACAGAAAGAACATCAGATGAGGGGGCTGGGGATGTGGCTCAAGTGGTAGCGCGCTAGCCTGGCGTGCATGCGGCCCGGGTTCGATCCTCAGCACCACATACAAACAAAGATGTTGTGTCCGCCAAATACTAAAAAATAAATATTAAAATTCTCTCTCTCACTCTCTCTTTAAAAAAAAATCAGATGAAAAGGCACACCATACTGTGCAGAAAATTAATAATTTAATTCAAATGGCATCCAATAATCATTTGTGGCATGTCAAAAGAAGAGAGAGTAGATATCCTCTCATATTTGCAACTGAGCCTGAATAGAGGCTTTTAAAAACATCACAGCCTCCATTGAAGTTATTTTCTAGAAAAATTTTGACTTTTACCATTTGTGTATCTGCTTGTAAATAACATTAAAATCCTTTGTGCTTTATTTAGTCAACCATTTGAAGTAAATATATTTCTAAAGGTGCGATGTTTTATTAAAAAATGAACTAGAAATTAGTCCAAAAAGTAAAATCATACCAGCAATTAAGCATGTTATTTTCTGCATATTTTTCTCACATGCTATTATATTTTCAACCCTACTAATAGTACCAAACATCTCTAGTGATTAGAGAAATGCAAATCAAAACTACTCTAACATTTCATTTCACTCCATTCAGAATGGCAATTATCAAGAACACAAGCAACAATAAGTGTTGGCGAGGATGGGGGAGGGGAATTATTGATGAGACTGCAAATCAGTGCAACCACTATGGAAAGCAGTATGAAGATTCCATAGAAAAATTGGAATGGTACCACCATTTGACCCAGTTATCCCACTCCTCAGCTTATAACCAAAGGAATTAAGTCAGCATACCAAAGTGATCAGCCACATCAATGTTTACAACAGCTTACTTCACAATAGCTAAACTATGGAACTATCCTAGGTGCCCTTCAACAGATGAATGGATAAAGAAAATGTGGTACATATACACAATGAATATTACTCTCTATAAAGAAGAATGAAATTACAGCATTTTCAGGCAGTGGAGAATGTTATGCTAAGCAAAATAAGCCAAACCCCCAAAAACAAAGACAATTTTTTTTTCTGATAAATGGATGGTGATCCATGGGAGGGCAAGGAGAATGAATGGACTTTGGATTGTGCAGAGGGGAGTGAGAGAAGGAGAGGGATGTAGGAATGGAAAGGATGATGGAATGAGATATATATTATTACCCTATATACATGTATGATTATACTACTAGTGTGACTCTGCACCATGTCCAGTTAGAGGAAGAAAATTGTGTTCCATTTGTGTATAATGTGTCAAAATGCATTCTACTATCATGTGCAACTATTTAGAGCAAATAAATAAATAAATAGATGGATAGATAAATATTTAAAGAATTATATAAATTTGATGTAGAGAGTTCAAAGTACTAGATCAGTCTGAAGAAATTGAAAAATAAGACTCCCAACATTTTTTTTTTACATATTTCATTACCTGGGGAATCGAAGTGATTTAATTAGGATAATCCTTGTACATACACATTAATACCATGACTACAGGATCGACTTACCTTGAGGATTTTAAAATCTGTGAATAATGTTGAGGCAAAATGTCTCTTTAGTTTAAGGGATTTGAAAGACACTTGTTTGGAACACTTAGTAAGACAAGCATCGGTGACTCTTAGGAGAGAGAACTTCTTGGTCTATTGTTTGAAGAGATGGATTCATATTAACTGTAAAAGTTACTCCAGAAGTAAAAGGTTCTCAGAGACAAAATGTGGTTAAGTATCTATTAGACTAAATCATTGTGATAATAATCTCCTTTAATGTACATATACACAATGGAATATTACTCTCTATAAAGAAGAATGAAATTACATTTAATGACTTCCTATGTTTAGTCATTTCTTTGTCTTTTACCCTTCTGTTCTTCACTATTGTCCTCAGAAGTTGTTATTTCATTCATTTCACAGCTGAGGAGTTGCAGAGATGTCTACCTTTTGTCCTACTCAAGATAGCACACTGAAGAAAAGGCAAAATGACATTACCTGGATTTTAAAAAATATTTTACCTTCGTTATTAATTTAATTTTTTACATGACAGAAGAGTATATTTTGAAATATTATACATATATTTAATGAGTATAACTTGTTCCAATTAGGATCCCATCATTGTGATTGTATATGATGTGGAGTTACATTGGTTGTGTATTTATATATGAGGATAGGAAAGTTATGTCTGATTCATTCTACCTTTCCTATTACCATTCTCCCTCCCCCCACTTCATACCCCTTTATTTAGTCCAATGAACTTCTAATCTTCCCCTCCCTTGTTATGGATTAGAATTCACATATTAGAAAAAACAATGCCTTTGGTTTTTTGGAACTGACTTATTTCACTTAGCATATTCTCCAGTTCCATCCACCTACAGCACATGCCATAATTTCATTCTGCCTTATAGCTGAATAAAATTCCATTGTGTATATACACCACATTTTCTTTATCCATTCATCTGTTGTAGGGCACCTAAGTTGGTTCCATAGCTTGGCTATTTATTGTGAATTGAGCTGCTATAAATATTGATGTGGCTGTGTTGGTGTAGTATACTGATTTTAAGTCCTTTGGGTATATGCCGAGGAGTGGGATAACTGGGTCAATGGTTGTTCCAAGTTTTCTAAGGAAACTCCATATTGCTTTCCAGAGTGGTTAGGACAATTTACAGTCCCACTAGCAATGTATAAGTGAATCTCTTTCTCCAAATCCTCACCAACATTTATGGTTGCTTGTATTCTTTCATTATCTGGATTTGTGTGGTAAACTCTATTTCAATTCCAACACCCTTTCCCATGAAGAAATTTGCCTTCTAGTTCTGATGGCAACACTGATTTGGTATTTGTGGTAACTTCCTTGGTTTAAATTGATTAATCCAGAGTCTTTCTGTGGTTCATCTTTCATCTCTAAACAGGTTGCTCAATGCTTAATATATACAGTGAATGAACACTGATAGGACTAGTTCTCATAACTATAATAATGTGTCTATGAAATTTCATTAGAGACTCCATTGAAAAATTCCCTAGTTGAATGTGGATGGTGGGTCGAATTATTAGCTAGAATTATTTAGTCTGATTTTCTCAGTTCCCTTGGTCAGAACACAGTTCAAAAGAGGGCAAGTACGTGGGTAGAATGTATGTGGGCAAGTTAATTTACTTTAACTTGCACAACTGCATCAACAATGGCCAAAAGAAGGATTATATCCTCTTACAATAAAGTGAACGTTTCAGAGGAAACCAAGTCTAACTCACCACCACAACTAAGAAGCAACATAGGGTTCATGTCCCTTTTATGATTAGAAAGAAGCATCATGCTCTCAAAAATAGTACATTACTCCCATTAACCAAAAGGTCATTATCAACACTCCATCATTCACCAGTACATATTGTGGTTTATTAGAAACAAATATTTAAATAATCAATGGTGAGGATTAGTGATTCTAGAGAAGTTGGGGATAGAGTAGGGTTTTAGACTTTTCCTGAAATGATGTAGTTCTCTTTCTATAGCTGCCTCAGTACCAGAATATGTCTATTAACCACAAAAGGTTTTTTGAGTCAGCAGAGATTTTTCCTCTTCTGTGTCATGTTCTTAGCTAAGTATTTCACAACAGAGAATTCTAATAAAAATTCATAGAAAATGTCTCATGGGTGGAGATACCTGGTCCCATCTACCTTAGAATATATTCATAGGGTCTGCCTATATTCATCAAGAAGTCTTATTTTACAGTTTTATTATTAATGTATTGTCCATATCAATCCAATAGCAATATAATACAGCCATTTAAAACATCCCAAATTATCAACTTGATAATCATCAGCACTACAAACCAAGTTGATTATTTTGGAAAGAGCAACTAGAATTGGAATTGTGTTAGCCATTTGGATTTAGAAGGCCTCATTTGAGTTATCCATGTAGCTCTTCATTTTCTTTTGTAAACGAGTATAAACCAAGACCATGGACACAGGATACCAGAAGTAATTTGAATGGACAGGTAACATTAATTTATTTGTCATGTGTTTCTGAGCAGTTTACATTAATACAGATAAATTCCAGACAATGTTTTCTTTACTGTAGTTTGTTTTTATACTTCAGTTAGAAGTATAAAAGACTTAGAAAGCATAATTTTTCATTGGCATAAGTGTTCATGATCAAAACTGGCCTGATCTCATAGAGGTGATACTATGGAATGTTGAGGTAAAAGCCACCATGAATTTGTCTTGCAAGAAAATCATAATAAAACATGACAGAAACTAACGGCTAATTCCTGTATAATATGGTTTGATGAAAGAAAACAACTTTGAGAAGGTCCAATTGGACTGTGTTCCTTCAGTTAACCTGCTTCTCATCCTGAATGACTCTAAAAGGGATATTTGATGCCATTTTTTAAAAGTTCAAACCATCATGCTCATGGTCATGAACTTTTAGTTCTTTTTGCTGCTTGAACAGAAGAAAACTAAACATCTACTTTCTAAACTATTAAGAGAGCAATTGGTAGGGAACAACAAAGAGTAAAAGGCAAGTGTAAATGTGAATTCCTTTAGTGAACATAGGCCATGCGCTGCTGTGTCTGCAAGAGTTCACGTCTTCAGTTCTCCTTCACTGGGGATCGACCTTGAGACAGGATTAGCAAATAGATGGATATGGTTTCATTCCAGAAAGATACATAGAAATACTGTGTCTTGATCAATAGATGATACAACTGCTGGTGTCACTTATCCACTTTGTGCTTTAAAATACCTTCCTACTTGTATAAATCTCTAAGAATCCTGTCTTGCAAATTTTCATTCATCTAATCAGATTCTAAACGTGACTTGGCTATTTAAATTTCACTATGATTAAATAGATTTCTTTGAACAAGTTACTGTTTGGATTTCTCTACTTATTGTTACTATACTCTTATAATAGAGCCTGAAATATTTTTAATCTAAAATAATTCACCTATAATCTCATGGTATCAACAATAAATTACTTTTTATACTTTTCATTCTAATCCTTATACCTATTGTGCCTATGTACATAAACTTGGGTAATTTTTTTTCATTTAAGAATAAATCATAAGCATTTTACAAATTACAATCATGCCTTCATATTCAGTTATAAGAGTTTTGTAATATTCCACTGTGTAAAAGTTATCATTAATTTCATACTATGCAATAGTCATAACCCAAAACAAATATATTTTATGGGAAAAACACCTATAGCTTATGTCTTCTATTTGGTTAGTTGTGTTGAGATGGTATTGTGAAAAGTCCTGTTTGCCATTATTTGGGATAACCTGAAGTAGGTGGGTGAGGATATGTTCATCATTTATCTGAATCTATTTCTTCTAAAATTCTTTCTAATTGTTTTCAGAGAAGTGGATATTATAAGAAATTTCAGTAACTACTACATTGCCTATTGTGTTCTATCTTTAGAATCTATACAGACTTCCATGAAACAACTATAAGAACCTATGATGTAGGCAGGACAATATTTAGAATATGTTAAAACTGTGAATCTCCATAAAACTTTAACAACCTGTCCATTATACAAGTCAATCCAGCAAAATTCAGGAGATATTAGCTACTGGAGTAATGATTGTTCAATTATTGATGGAACTATGTGTGTAAGGCAGTTCTTAACTGGGTACATGGATCCAAAATTCGAGTATGTGTATATAAAGAAAAGTCCCTGAGACTAAAAGCTAGTTATAACAATGGTCTATTTTGCTAGAATAATTATAAGTGCTATTCTGCAGTACTAGTTTGTGGGTTGTGGATTCCCATCCAAATTAGGAAGAACTGAACCATAAGGCAGGAAATCAGAGATCCCTGAGGACAATGTCAAAGAATGACCAAGAACCACAACAACTTTGAAAATGGTGAGAACTCAAGGTCCTTGATTCAAGGGTAGACTAGATTTTAGGGAAAACTAAAAACTTCAAGAAAGACTTGATGAAACAGGAATGTGACCTAAGAGAAATATATCACATTTGATATATAATACTTCAGTTAAATATGATAAGTGGGGAGCAATAAAAAAAAAATGAGTCTTTCATTAGGTGGAAAAAGGACTAAGCTGATAATCTTTTTTATTTGAATGAGGACTGGGCTTAAGCCCAGTCTAAGGGCACAGGATGTACCTCGTGACATCTTCAAGGAAAGAACTACAGGTGTTTGGGAAAATCTGTTGATTCCTTGAACTTCTGTAAATGCAAGAATTGCACAAGGACTCCCTAAAAAAAGGCTCTTCAGTTGTTTCGTGAAATTCTTAGTGTGCAACAGAATATGATTCACAAAGCTTATCTTAGGCGACTGAAGCATAGGAATCACATGATTTCAAGGTAACCCAATTGCCCTGAGCATAGTAGATGAAATTAAGATAAAAATTCCAGGAATTCTCTAGAATTTCTAAAACCATATGACAAAGTCCATGTCTGACTGCAGACAGATTGGATCTTCAGTTATATTTGCATTCCCACATTGGCCACTGACTAGGACACTTGAGACACAAGTTAACTTTATAGGTACTTCTAAATTCCCCAAATTGCTTAACCACAAAGGGTTGCTATCGTTTGAATGTCTGTGTCCTTCTAAAATTCGAATGTTGAAATCTTAATCCCCAAGGCAATGATTTTAAGCAGTAGGGTCTTTAGGTAGTGATTATGTCATGAAGGTGAAGGCCTCATGAGAAAGACTGGTGCCCTTATAAAGGGGACCCCAGAAATCCCCTTTATCCCTTACTCTAAGTGAAGTTAGAGAATATGTGTGTTTATGAGGAAGTAGGCCCTCGCTAGAGTCTCTAGACACCAAATGTGCCAGTGTATCTATTTTGGACTTCTTAGTCTCCAGAACAGTGGGGAAAAAAAATTCTGTTGTTTTTAAGCTTTGCAGTTAATGGCATTATAGCAGCCTGAATGGACTAAGATAAATGTTAAGATTAGATCTGATCAGCCAAAAGCTGCAGGGCCTCAAGAAACCACCAAGGTAATCAGTGACATTAATAATACCATGAGGTCCATAATACCTCCGTTTGCCTTTAAGTTATCTGTGGTTGTGATAGGTAGTGCCCACATGTGCTGGAAGCTTTTCATCTCAAGCTCCTATATCCTTCTCTGCTTTGCCTTAAAACCTTTCTCCAGCACCAATGGTGCTTGATTTGCACCCAGAAGGCAATATGAAGTATCAAGATTTAACGCCACTAGGGCAACTCTAGGACAATGAGGACCCAGAGTCAGTGGATAAGTGCCCCAACTTTTCTGTCTCTCAGTGGGACAATTCTGAGCTGCATTTCTTAGTATCTCGGGGAGTTTCCAGAGAAATTGAGTCCCAATTGCCCATGATGGAAACCTGACCATTAATATAGAATCTACTGGCTTTCTTCCCTCTCCCAGTCCCTCACCTATGATTTCTGAGATTATCTTCCAAATAATAATAACATACCTACTCAGATATCTTTGTCTGCTTTGGGTACTGCCCAAACTCAGATGCAACAAGTAGAACCTAGGAACAAGCCTTATAGAAACTATTGAATTTATAATAAAGAGAACAAGCATGTTGTCTCTTTTCTCATTTATCTGCTCTTCTTCTTCCCCCTCTATCCCATAAAGGTAATGGAAAACAGATACATTTCTAGTTTATCATTCTGCCCAAGACACCCCGGAGTCATGACTCAATTTTGCAGCTGTCCATTATCTCGATCTTTGATTTTTTTTTAAAAATTATCTCATTGACTACATTCTAGAGAAAAGAAGAAACAAACATCTGGAACACTTACCCTGTGAAGTTCTGGGACAATTGGTTCCATCTAGGGACAAAGGGGTCCCACAGTAGGGAAATGTGAAGATTGCAGTACTTTCTCAGGTTCTATGGGGAACTTTGGGACTAAGTATATACTTACCATATGGAATGTTTAGAGAAGAACCATGAGAGTCTGTGATACAAATGTTTAATTATTTTAACATGAAACCATTTTCTTTCCAAGTCTGAATTTGTGACCTGAGTAACTTGTACACTAAAAGATAAAGTGTTAGGATGAACCTGACAAGTTATGGGTCCTCCTAGCTCATGACTAAACACCTAAGTATGGGTATATAATCATCTAGGTGTAAACACCTAGCCATCAGTTAGGATGATTTATTTCTCTAGTGTAGCCAGTCTGACCATCTTATATAATGCCACCCTAAGAGAAGGCACTATAACCCTGAGGAAAGGCTCATTTCTAGCACTGTTCTATTGTAATCTAACCCCTATATTAGGTAAATAGTCCATTATTAGGCAGATGGATGATAGATGAATAGATCAATCAATCAATCAGAGGATGTCTCATTTGTGGGTCCATCACTGTACTAAAAGTAATTTATTAAATGTCAAAACTCTTATCATTGCTCAACCTATCACTGCTAACTTAAGGATGTTAAGGGAACAACTCTAGTTTTGGTTTACAAAGAACTAGAATAACTAAGGCCACAGGAGACCCATTTTCTCATATAATGTAGTTAAATGCATGTTCTTTACCACTCAACCATAAGAAAAATTGTACCTATGCTAATTCTGAGAACATCTAGATCCTATAGCACATACATCTATATAGATAGAGTTACTGATGAGCATTATACAAGTTTCCAAACACAGTGACCATACACATTTGGCCCATTTAGAACAAAAACTGAGACAGAATAAGGTAATAAAAGATAAGAACATGAATGACTAGTGCACTGTAAAAATGTCTTGAAATGGTTTCCTTTCCAAAATAGCCCTTTTAAGAGCCTTTATGGGATGTGGCAGTGACTCTGGGCACTGGGATACAGAAGAGGAATGTAGAGAAAGTTTCTAAATCATGCAATACAGAAATTCTACCTCAAGAACTGTGACCCTGGATTAGGGTAAGCATTTGTTTTGGAAATACTCTAAAATTGGAGATTTGATGCTAGAATATACAAATCAGAATCTGGAACCAGACGTGATTATCCAAACACAAGCTGTGTTCTGGCTTATGTGATGTTTCATGTAACTTTCTTAAGGAATCCTTTGGCATCTCTTCAATCTAGCAACTGGCACTTCATTTTCCAAAGGCATTGAGTATGTTTTATGTTTCTTCTAGAACATAAGACTTAGGCTCTGTCAAGTATGGCAGCACCTATAGTTGGAGACTATAGACTACTTCCTCATCCAAACTGAGCAAAGGAGGAAGGGCAGCAACTCTAGAAGGATGTGAAGGGGTTGACCTCCTTGCTAAGTATAATAATAACCTATTTAAATGGCTCATCCCTATAGTTTGAAGTTATTTACCAGGGAGTGGCTGGCAGTGTGACTTGACTCCACAGGCTGAAAACACTTTATAAGTGTGAAGTTGAGGACAGTGTTTTCAGTTTTGCTGTGCCTGAAGCTCTAGCATGAAATGACATGGATGTTTTCCAAGCAAGGTGCAGCAAAAAAAAAAAAAAAAAAAAAGAAAGAAAAAAAAAATCCACTGTATTAACAATGAGAAAGGGAAGAAATTTTGAAGCTGTTATTTTTAAATTTGACAAAGGTAGATGAGTTATACCTAAAGTTTGGACATTTAAATGTTGGTATTACATTAGTTAGTAGAATATTTAAGTTATCTTTAATTTATAGAATAATTAATAAGACATATTAGGCAATGTGGACAGGCATAATTTAAAATAAAAATTGAAATAGAAGGTGAAGATGCTAACTCTGGCAAAGCATAGCCTTCAAGTTATTTTAATTAGTGACTGTTCTGACATCAGATTCACTCTGGCCATTGGAGTATTCGGGAAGATACACAAGAGAACAGTGATTGATTGGTACTGCAGTCCCCTTATATAAGGGGTGTATACTACAAGACCTCATTGGATACCTGAAACCACACATACACCAAACTCTATGTACACACACTAAGGTTTTATCTATACATATATTTGTATGGTAAAGTTTAATTTATAAATTAGGCATAGTAAGAGATTAACAAAAACTACTAACAACAAAATAGAATAATTATAAGATTACAATGTAGGGGCTGGGGATGTGGCTCAAGCGGTAGCACGCTCGCCTGGCATGTGTGCGGCCCGGGTTCGATCCTCAGCACCACATACAAACAAAGATGTTGTATCCGCCGATAACTAAAAAAAAATAAATATTAAAATTCTCTCTCTCTCTCTCCTCTCTCACTCTCTCTTTAAAAAAAAAGATTACAATGTAATAGAAGTTATTTAAGACTTACGAATTGTTCATTTCTAGAATATTTCATTTAATATTTGCAGACCATGGTTGACTGTGGATAACTGAAAAAGCAGAAAGTGAACTGTAATTAGGTATAATAGGGGACCACTGTATTGAGGAAGTGACCCCATGAAGATGGGAAGTAGATTTCCCCAAGAGACTTCTTGTCTCTATCCACTTGATGAAGAGCTCGGCTCAGGCATATTATAAATGGAGTGTTTATGTCCCACTTCTCTGATTTCCTTTAAAAGGGATTTGCCTACACACAGCTGGCTAGTCGCCCCACCCATTATTGCTTCCTAAGAAGGTGACTGAGTTACTTGGCTGCTGAAAGACAACTCTAACACTAGGCCACAGTGTTGACTATTGTTCAGCCTTATCTGTGTATTAGCTTTTTCTGTGGTAACAGGCAATGCTAATCTATCATTGTCTTACAACCACAAATATTTGATTCTTGTTCATGTTACATAAGACCTACAGGCCAGTCATTCTTTTGCCTTAACTAATAAGGCCAAACATATTTTCAGATGCTAATTAGATACTTGAGCTCCACTTCTATTGAGTTGCCTGCTCATATTTTCTATTTCTTAATTTTTCCTTATTAATTTTTTACATCCTTAGCATATCAGACCTTTGTTGATTAAGTACATAGAAAGTAACTTCTTTTAGGCTAAGTTTTAATTTTTTCCTTCTTTTAAAATGATGTCTTTTGAAACATAAAAGCTTTTCTTTTGATGTAATATCATTAAAATATTTGGTTTTTAAGTCTCATTTAAGAAATTCTTCCTTATCCTAAGACCCTAAGATCATACAGACATTCTACTAATATTTTTTTTCTAAAAATTCTAAGTTGTGCTTTACACATGTAGAATTTAATCTACTTGGTGTAGATTTTTAAGGATTTTTTTTGTTGTTGTTGTTGATTTGCTGTACTTTTTTAACTTCTTGTTTTTAGATATATATGATAGAAGGGAGTATTTTGACATATTATATATACATGGGGTACAACCATTACTATTTTGATCCCATTCTTGTAGTTGAATATGAGGTGGAATTATGGTCATATATGCACATATGAGTCTAGGAAAGTTATATCCAATTCATTCTACTGTCTTTCCTATTCCCATTCCCTCCCCTTTCCCTTCATTCTCCTTTATCTAATCCAATGAACTTCTATACTTTCCCTCCCTACCCTCCCTTGTTTTGGGTTAGCATCCACATATCAGAGAGAACATTTGACATTTGGTGTTTGGGGATTGGTTTATTTCACTTAGCTGATATTCCCTAGTTCTACCCATTTACAGGCAAATGCCATATTTTCATTCTTCTTTATAGCTGAGTAATATTCCATTATGTGTATACACCACATTTTCTTTATCCATTCAACTGTTGAAGAGCACCTAGGTTGATTCCATAGCTTGTCTATTGTGAATCCAGTGGCTATAAACATTGAAATGGCTGTGTCCCTATATTATGCTGATTTTAAGTCCTTTGGGTATAGGCCAAGGAGTGGGTTAACTGGGTCAAGATGAATTTTATTATACTAGAACACTGCTTTTACTTATTCCCATGGGGAAAGTCAATTTTCCAAGCATCATTGGTTTATGTATCCAGTTTATGAGATACTCCTCTAATTTTCAATATTTGAAATTTTCAAATTTGAAATTTTTGCATCTTTAATATTTGAAAATTTTATATATCAGCCATCCTTTACTTTATTCTGTTTCACTGATCTATTTTCCCCCTATCCAAATACCACAAAGCATTATATATTATAGTTTTACAGTAGGTTTTCATATCAGATATGGTGTACATATAAAACTTACCTTTCTTCTTTAAAATGTCCTACCTGTTCTTACATTTTGTTTTTAAAACTTAATTATTTTAAAATAAAATTTCCACAATTTTCATGAAAATATTATGATTTATTCATTAAAGTCACACTCAATATGTTGTTAATTTGAGGAAAATTCATATTTTTATGATATTAAGTTTTTCTAACTTTGTTTCATCTCTCCACTTTATATGATCTTCATCTGTTTAGTTTTCTTTGGTCCTTTCAGTAATTATAGTCAAATAGTTAAATGTTATTATCATAAAATTATATAATGTAAATTTAAACAATTTTCTCCATAAAGCTCTTATAAAATACATTACTTAAAATAATTATTTGTGAATTCCTTACTATTTCTTTGTTAATACTAAAAATGTTATATTTTTCACAAAACACATCTTGTCATCATTGATAAAGTATAAAATACAGTTAACTTTGGCATATTGATTTTATATTTAGCAACTCTCACTAAATTCTTTTAACCGCTATAGATTTGTTTAGCATTTGTATAATTCCATACCTTATAGATTTTATTTTTGTTTCTTGATTGGCTTTCTTTTCTGTCCTAGCTAGAATTCCAACATTATTTAATAGACTTCAATAGATATTCTATCAAGATAAAGAACTTCTACTCCCAGAGCATTTGTATCTTCTGGTTGGCTAACTCATTATCCTTAATGATGCTGAATATTATTAAATACTTTTGTCACTCTTTAATAATATGAGCTTAAATCTATGTAAAAAAAACAATGCAACAATTTAATAAACATCTTTCAATGTAAACTATCCCTACATCTTTAGTATATATTTACTGTGATTATAATCAATTTTATGTTTTTATCTTACCAATATTTTCAGCTTACCATATTCAAGTGAGATTAAACTCTAACTTCTGGTTTTGGTATAAAGATTATACCAATAAAATTCTTTGGAAAATATGTTTGCTTTTACTGTCATCTGGATTACTCTGTTCAACTTTTTATGTTGCAGTTGAGCTTCTTAATCTTCAGGCTATGGTATTTTATATATCAGTGTCATTTGGTTCTTTCTATACTTTTATCCCTATTGAAAATTTTTCTTTGATTTATGAGTTATTTAGATGTATATTTTTTCAAATACCTATATCAATATGACATTATTGGTTATTTTATGAGTATACTAAATGAAGTATGATCAGAGATTCTATTTTAAATGATGATGACTTTTGAGTTTTATAACTCTTTGGCTGCATAACTAATTGCTTGATTAACTTTTTAAAAAATTAGCAATATATATTGAAGAAAAATTCATGAGTAGAGTTCTCTATATTTTCTTTATTTTGGACCCATTAATTTCATTACTTGGATATTCTATAAGACATTTTAATACTTATAACCTATCAATTATTTAGACAGGTATATTAAAAATTACCACAAATACTTTCAGATTTGTCAATTTCAAAATATTTGTTTCATATTTTAATACTATACTACTAGAAACATTCACATTTAGAAGTTTCCCTCAGTGAAATTTACCTTTGTAAAAATATAATTATTTTTTGTAATCCTTTTACCATATCTATTCTGCCTGATCTTAATATATGTTAAGCATATGTGATAAATATTAAAAATAAAACTATTTTAGCCTCAATTTTGAGATCAAAATGTATAAAGACAATATTTATAAACAATAAATGCCACATTATTTTGAAAATGAAGCATGATACCTAATATATGAAAAAAATGTTCAATATCATAAGCAACTTAGGGAAATACAAATCAAAATTCAATGAAATTTAATCTCACACTATTCAGAATGGCAATCATAAAGAATAAAATTAAAAATAAATGTTGGAGAGAATATGGAGAAAAAGGAACACTATTACACTGTTAGTTAGATTGTAAATTAGTACAACCACTATAGAAATCAGTATGGAGGCTCCTTAAAAGACTAGGTATGAACCACTACATGATCCAGCTATACCACTCCTTGGTATTTATCCTAAAGAATTAAAGTAATATTATCATAGTGATACATGCATACTCATGTTTATAGCAGCACAATTCACAACAGCCAAAATGTGGAACTACCTTTGGTATCCATCAATGGATGAATGGATAAATAAAATGTGGTATAAATACACAATGAAGATTTATTCAGCCATAAAGAAGAATAAAATCATGCAATTAATGGGTCCAAAAAGAAGAAAATATAGAGAACTCTACTCATGAACTCTACTATTTGTATAAAGTAGATGGAACTTGAGACCATTATGTTAAGCAAAAGAAGTCAATCTCAGAGGGTCAAAGGACAGTATCTTTTCTCTCATATGTGGAAGCTAGAAAGGAAAAAGGAAAAGAAAGTTGGAGGTGGATTTTATGGGAATCAAGAGGAGATTAGTAGAGAAAAGGGACTAACAGTTTGGACCAAGTAGGTGGGGAGGGAAGGGAAAAATGATGGGGAGTGATATTGGCCAAATTATATTGTTATATTGTATTAATGTACACATTTGTAACAAAAAATCCCCATCTTTATATACAACTGTAATATACCAATTAAAATGTATTCAGGGTATGGGTTTAAATATGACAAGAGAGCTTGGTATGGTTCTGAAGGCATCTATATAATACAATGAACTGATGCCATAATTATAAATTCAAGGTAGAGGGAAAGAGAGATTGTTATTCTGATCACACAGAAGGTGTTGAAGCAAAGAATGTATGATTGTATAATATGGGCATGATGTGGGTTGGGTGCAAACTGGAATGAGATTACTTAAATCCTGTCCCAGATGACACCCAGTAAAGCAGAGTCTTAACAAAGGAATCAGTAAGTGTAACACTGGATGTTTAGGAGTTAAGAAGTCATAGAAAACCAGCTAGTAATGAATGTCTATGCACAGCTCAAAGTAATGGAAGTGGATAGATACCCAGTAATATGTAGCTGCCCTTAGGGTACCTAGTCAATGAAACATGCCAGCTTTGAAGCTTTTAGACCCAGAGAGTGCCATACTAGGCCATCAAAATTGCCCTTAGCAGTCAGACCACTGGGAAGAAGAGGAACACGACTAGGTGAGGAAAAAGAAAAGCAGATGACTAGACTCTTTTTTATACTGAGGGTGACAATAAATTTATAGTGGGGAAATGTTTTGATTTTAGATGTAGTTTGCTATAAATAAGACTGGAGAAGGTACTTACAGAACTAAATCTATTTTTATCGGAAATATATGTGAGAAATTTTATTGTGAGAATAATAAGGAAAATCATGGTCTTCACTCTAGTTTTCATCTTGAAGTCAGAGAATAGCTATTCTAGATATTTTAGGATATTGAGTTCCCAAATTCTTAGATTTATTCATAAGCAAACAAGAATGCTAAGATTCTCACATTTAGAAGATTGAAAATGCCTACTTTTATTTAAAAATAAATTTATTTAAAAATTGAATTTTACCCTACTGAGTATAAATGTCACAAATTCTTTTACTCAATCTGAGCAAAGACTGTATTATAAGGTAATCTTTGCCTTATTAGAAATTGATGTCCAGAGTGGTTCACAAACTTTTCTAACCACACAATTAACAAATGGATAAACCATAACTTCAATCACTGTCAGTCAGCCTAACTCGATAATAAACATACCAGTTTTATATAACGGTTTTCCGTATGTATTTATTTGTGTGCATGTGTGTATGTGTGTGTATGTTGGTGCTGGGGATAAATCTTAGGGCCTCCAATGTGCTATGCACATGCTCTACTACTGAACTATATCCCCAACCCCAGGTTTCTACTTTTTATTTTATTTTTAATTTTTTTTAGTTGCAGATGAAAACAATACATTTATTTATTTATTTTTGTGTGGTGCTGAGGATCAAACCCAGTGCCTCACGCATTAAGGCAAGCACTCTACCACTGAGCCACAACCCCAGCCCCCAGGTTTCTACTTTTATAGTAGGATATTAACTTGGTTGATTTAGGTGACCTACCAGGTATTTCCCAGACACCTAGAAAATTTCACACTGTGCTGCAATTGCCTGTTCAATTATCTACCTCAAATTAAATTTGAAGGTCTAGAAAGACTGAGATTGAATTCACCCCCTTCTTTACTATCTCCCTGGTTTGTAACATAAACAAAAGGAATTCAATATGCATTTTCTTTTTTATACTTTACGTTTAAACAACAATTAAGGCTTGTGTATATTTGTTGGCATGAATGCAACATTTTAGAATATGTACGCATCATGGAATGGCCAAATTGGGTTAATTAACATACATGCTATCTCACAAACTTTTTGGGGGTGAGAACACTTAAAGTCTCTTTAAGCAATTCTCAAGTATACAATATGTTGTTATTAACTGTAATCATCATGTTGTACAATAGATCTGTTGAACTTATTTTTCCTGGCTGCCATTTTGTATCCTTGAGCCAACATTTCCTCAGTCTTCCTACCTTTGTCCCCCAGTCCCTGGTAACCACCATTCTCCAATTTACTTTCATTACTTCAACTTTTCCAGATTCCACATGTAAGTGAAATCATGTGATATGTCTTTTTTGTACTTGGTTGATTTTACTAAGCATAGTATCTTCCAGGTTTATCCATGTTGTGACAAGTGGCAGAATTTCCTTATTTTTAAAGGCTGAATTGTGGATGGATACCGTGTTTACTTTGTCATCCACTGGTGGACACTTAGGTTGATTGCATATAGTGATTACTATGATTAATGTTGCAATGAACATGAGAACACAGTATCTCCTTTACATACTGGCTTCATGTTCTCTGGATATCTACTCAGTGATGGGATTTCTGGAGAGTAGAATGATTCTATTTCTAATGTTTTGAGGAACCTCCACACTGTTTTCCATAATAGCCATAATAATTTACCTTTGTACCAACGGTGAGTAAGTTCTCTTTCTCCACATCTTCAATGCTTGCTTACTAGTAGAGTTTGGATAAGTGTCACCCAAAGGCCCATGTGGTGGAAGCTTGGTCTCTAGCCTATGGCACTCTTAAAGGGAAATAGTACAACCTTTAGGATGTAAGGCCCAATAGGTCACTGGACATGCTTTTAAAGAGGCTATTAAGGCCCCAATATCTCTTTCTCCACTTGATTGCCTTCTTGGCTACTATGAGGTTAGCAACTTCCTTCCTTTTCACCTTTCCACAGCCCCAAAACCAAGTGATAACTGACCACAGACTGAAGTCTACAAAACTGTGTGCCCAAATAAATCTTTTCTCCTTATAAGTTGGTTACCTGAGGTATATGTCACAGTGGTGGAAAGTTGAAAGATATGTTTTCCTTTTTATTTCTTTTCTTTTTTAACAATATAATAGCCATTTAACATGTATAAGGTGATACCCCATTTTGGTTTTTATTTATTTTCCTTTATGATCAGTGATGCTGAACATTTTTTCTTCTACTTTTTGGTCATTTGTATATCTTCTGGGAAATATATATTCAAAACTTTGGCCCATCTTTTAGTTGTTTTTTTTTTTTGTTGTTGTTGTTGTTTTCTTGCTATTGAGTTATAAGAATTATTTTTATATTTTGGATATAGCCTCTTATTAGATGTATGGTTTTGTCGCCCCCCCCCCCCAATGACAAGGGTACATGGGAGACCAGAACCAATAAGGAGCAGTTACGTCACTGTCACTAAGGGGCCTAGGCAGGTTTCAGATTAAACTATCAGGCGGGACTAAGGTCAAAAGCCCATGAACGCCAATCCAGCCAGGTCACATATACGGAAATGCTAATCCATGAGGCCACCTCAACCAACACCCAATAATGGCCGTAGTCCCAAGGGAGGTAAAAGGTACCAACATGGTTTGAAAAGAATTTCCACATCCTACAGGTTGCCTCTTCTGCAGATTTCTTCCTTTACTGTACAGATGAGTTTTACTTTGATACAATTTCCATTTGACTATTTTTGCTTTTATTTTTTGTGCTTTTGATGCCATGTCAAAAAAATAAATCATTACCAACACAGATGTCATGGTTCTCTTCTCCTATGGCCCTCAATAAAAATTTTCAAGTGAAAGAATAAAATTTTTAAAAGAATTTCTACAGAACAGGACATGGTGGTGCATGCCTCTAATCCCAGTGGCTCAGGAGATTGAGGCAGGAGGATCATGAAGAAGGGAGTTCAAAGCCAGCCTCAACAAAAGTGAAGTGCTAAGCAACTCAGTGAGACCCTGTCTCTAAATAAAATACAAAATAGGGCTGGGGATGTAGCTCATTGGTTGAGTGACCCTGAGTTCAATTCCTGGTACCCCCAAAAAAAATTTCTACAGAAATCATGTGGTAGAGTATCAGTAAAATTACCACAAAGTTAAAGTCTTCCTCTTGGTATATTAAACCAATTACTACACAATTTCATTTTCGCTTCTTAAGATTTACAATTTTAAGGTAGAATTCAAGAGACAGGTTACACATCAAGACAAATGGTTCAAGTCATCTTAAAAATATATATTGAGTACACACTATGAGTTAGATACTATTTTAGTTTCTTGCAGTATAAAAATAAATAAGTTTTGGTTTGTGCTATCTAGAAGCTCACAATGTAAGGGCAAAGGCAGATGCATGCATAGTTAATTTTAAGTTAATATGGCAACTATAATGAGATATGTGCATTAGTTAAATTAAAGGGTTAGATCCCATAGGGAAAGCTACTTGGAAGAGAGAGCAAATAACATGAATCTTAAATCATGAAAAGGATTCAGCCAAATGAATAAAAATAGAGATATAAAGAGCTGCAGGCATAGAGCTGTAACAATGCAACATTTCTGGTGAGATACAGGTCATTTAGCAGTAGACATTGGGCATGGTAGGGAATAGAACCTGAAAGGTACGGTGTCTGAAAGAAGTGAATGTATCACATCCCATTGTTCATTGTAGCTACTTTTCAGTGTGCCAGAAATAGCAATGGAATAATGAACATAAAGAGTGCTATTCTTTGAGGTTTAGTAGAGAGTGGAGGAGATGGACTTTGGTCAGCATCCCTGGAGGAATCTTCCCACGTACCAACTAAGGTCTTGATGCATTAAGACAACCTGTTTCACATGGTTCCCAAATTACCACCTCCTCCTGTAAAAAGAACTATAAGTAGACTAAAATGTTATGGATAAGCAGTAAAACAAATGGAAAATGTGAAGATAGGTGGCAATGAGAACAGGTGATTAGAAGCATTCGGGTAGCTCTACAAGTTAGCAGGGACAGAAGTGTAGTTTAGCTAAGGGGCTCTACCAGGGAAAACCAACCAGTGGAGGTATGGAGTGAGGAGAGGAAGTAGGAGGGACAGACACATGAGGAGAGCAATTAAAGAGGAGCAGAGAAGGTAGAAGTTTCTGCTACCTAGGTTGTTGCCTTATTTGGACAGTTGCTAAATTCTCACAACAGCATTATGATATTAAAAACTATATACAGGGCTGGGGTTGTGGCTCGGTGGTAGAGCATTTGCCCCGCACATGTGAGACACTTGGTTTGATCCTTAGCACCACATAAAAATAAATAAACAAATTAAAGATATTGTGTCCATGTATACTAAAAAAACATATTTTTAAACTATATAGACACTTTTCTACAGCAGTTCTTTACTTCTTCTTATGATGCTGAGAGAAAATGGACCCAAGGCAGCAGGATCAGACAAGGGCTATCTCTTTTTGATTCTAATAGTCCTCATCCAATTAGAGAGTATCCTCCTCCTTCCATTGCTTTGGGACTATAAGGTACAGATGAAATGAATGCCCCCAAATTTATGCCCTTTACTGTCTTACACCTCAATTGAGAATGGGAGGTCCTCATTAGTCCCCATACTGTTTGTACTGTGGCCCAAAGGGCAGCCACAAAGGACCATATATGAAAAAAGGAGCAAGTCAACCAATCTGAAAGTAAGCATACTTATTTGTAAGATTTTTGTTTTTTATTTATATTGTACACTTAAGTATTATGTATTATTATTATAAGCACTTCTTAAGTAGAGAAGATATAATGGTAACATAATACAAAAATTCCTGATACAGGCTTTACAGTCAAACAGCACTTGAATCCCAGACCTATCACTTTCTAACTATGTGATCTTCTGAGGTTATGTCTCAGAGTCTTCTTGTCACCACTCAGCTGCAGTGGTGAGGCACTTTAGGTAAGATGCTGCATGTTCAGGGCCATGTCCTGGGCTTTTAGCAGAATAAGTGCTGAAGACACTGTGGCTATTAAAAATAATGAGGAGGAGGAGGAGATGGAAATAGAGAAGGAGGGCTGAGCATTCCTGATTTGATACAGCCAATATTAGGCTTTGCAATGGAACACCCAGTACCACATCTAGAGGAATAACATTAAAATTTCTTTCAATTTCATCCACTTAAGGGTATAACATATATTGGACTCTGCTCTCTATACTCTATCGCAGTATTCCTTGCCCACCTCATGTGCTACTCGGGAGGACCCCAATCAGTGTTTATTATACTCAACAAAATTGTAGGTGTGTGGCTGCCTTGACTGTGTTTTAAAAGGTAACTCAGAGAGCCACAGGGCGCAGACAGACAACCAACGCAGGGACAGGGTCACCACAGTCAGCTCCCACTAGGACAATGCCCATGGGTACAGGGCTCCTTTCATGATACTGGAGTCACTAGAATGTGATTCTAGCCTGAGAGTGTCACAAATACATGGCTTCAACCCATAAGAGCTGAGGTAGAGAGCAAATCTATGGGGGCAGGGCCTCTTAAAGCCATGGGGGTCCAACCACTGCATAGCAAATCTACAGGGGTAGAACTTATACTGCAATGTGTCCAAAAGATGAGATCTCTGCCCCCGTGGGCCTGAAGGGCAGAGTATCAAATCAAATATTCTCTCAACTCTTAAGATGCGGTATTACTTGTGTTGTGGGTTTAGACCTTCTCAGACTTTGCCTCTTCCAACATGTGAGGACTCCCCAAGAAGTTGCCAACTATGAACTGGGGATTCAGTGTCTTTGCTAGACACTGAATTTTCTAGCATCGTCATTTTCCCAGTCTCCAGAAATGTGGGAAATAAATTTCCATTGTTTATGAGACTCCACTATATGATATTTTGGTATGGAAGCCATACTAGACTAAAATAGTAATGAAGAAAATCAAACCTACTACCCATTTTGCTGCAAGAAAATCATTCACTTATTTTGAGTATGCCGATGGCTGTCTTTGTCAGTGTGTTAGTCACCTTTCATTGCTCTTGACAAAATACCAGAAGTAATCAACTCTAAAAAAGTAAAGTTTTAATTTGGTTTGTTGTTTAAGAAGCTTTGTCATTGGTCATTTAGCTATGTGGCTTTGGGCTTATGGTGGCAAAGTATAACATGGGGGTAGTATGGGTCAGAGAAAGCTGGTTCACCTCATGGCAGTGAGGAAGCAAAAAAAGACGGGGGGAAGGGGCTGGGTTCCCCATATCTGCTTCAGGGGCATGCCCCAGTGACTTAATTTCTTACAACTAGGCCCCACCTCTTAAAAGATTTAATACTTACCAATAATGCCACGGCCTGGGGACTAAACCTTGCACATATGGGCCTTTTGGAGACATTTCAGATCCAAACTACAGTAGTCCAGTTTTGGCTAACTGTACTCAATTGACAAATAATAGAATGGGAACAGCTTTTAGTTAACAGGTCTAACATTTAAAAACTCCTATCAAAAAGAATATCATGGGCTGGGCACAGTGGCGTGTGCCTATAATCCCAGCGATTCAGGAGGCTGAGGCAGGAGGATCTCCAGTTCAAAGCCAGCCTTAAAAAAAACGAAGTACTAAGCAACTCAGTGAGACTCTGTCTCTCTATAAAAGACAAAATAGAACTGGGGATGTGGCTCAGTTGGGATGAGTGCCCCTGGTTCAATCTCTGGTATCCCCCCCCCATAAATAAAGAATATTATTGGCAACATGTATTGTTTCAAAAAGAATGTGAAATAGGGATCATGATATATTTGACCATCAGTTGGAGCAAACTCATTGCTCAAGGTCTGGATGAAGCTACTTGTTGTATAACTTCTGGAGGTGATATTCTTTCAAAGACCCAAAACTGAAGAGGAGAGTTGGAACAAAGGAAATTTCAGAGACCCAAGGCCATTCTATTGAGCATGGAGTGACAATAGAATCTTGGATCTCCGTTCCTTTGCTACCAAGCAGTTTTGAAATTAGCCAGTAGCCACCTATGATTATTGAGTACTAGGAATATAGCTCATCAGAATCAGAATGAACATATCCCATAATTATAAATTATAAAAAATACACTAGATTTTGAAAACTCAATAAAGAAGATTAAAAATATCTCAATAATTTTTATATTGATTATATATTAAACAACATCTTAGATATATTAGGTTACAGAAACTACATTATTAAAAGTAACATCACTGTCAGTTGTACTTTTCTTCTTCTTCTTCTTCTTCTTTTTTTAGTATAGTTACTAGTAAATTTAAAATTTAGTGCATGGCTCTCATTTTGTTTCAATTAGAAGCTTCTACTCTAAATGCTTGCCTTAAAGTAGATTAATGTTTATTCTCCTGAAGCCACCTAATTTCATGTTTGTGCCCTTCCGTGAAGTATTTATCAACATTTTTATGGCTTCCAATTAATTCCAGTCAGTATCTCAGGAAGGCTAAGTAGGTAAACAATGTAGCAGGAAAGAGTCTGATGGATGCCCTGCCTAATCATCCTTATTCTCATGGGATGTCACATGTTATATTTCTTCTAAACAACAAATTATGGGAAAAAACCCACAAACACTTCATCTGGATTACACAGGCTATCAACTGAAAGATCTTCACATGAGTATAGAAACAATTGACTCTGGAACATCCTGTAGATATTGTAGTTTTTTATTAAATTGTAAATTGGCATCTAATGTATTCTTTGAATTACATAAGAAATAATTTTGATAGGTATAGAAATTATAAATACCAGGAACCCAAACCACAATTGTTAAGTCAATTGTATTCTGGAAAATGCAAACATTCATTCATGAAACAAAATAAATGACCTTTCACTGAAATATATTCTCTCAAAATGTAAGATTGGTGAGAATGGCTGTGTGTGACATCCAAGGAAAATGGAAAGGCCAAAGAATGACATCAGCCCAGATGCCCTACTAGAAGCTCCTAGTTCTTCCCCATCCCAGGAAGTGGGGGAGACATTTTGACTGGCTCACCTAAAAGAGATCAGTGGAGAACACAAAGAAATAGCAGCAATCCTGTAGGGCATAGAACTCAGGAGGGCTACATGTGAAGGGGAGGGAACACCCTGCGCTCACCACCATTCCCTCCAATTAGATCAGCTTGGAACCAGGAGGGGCTTCTCCGTGAGGATGAATTGTAAGAGACTCTAGCACCCCTCATCACTGCTACAGACACCTGCAGTCTTCACAGGCTCAGTCTTCATCTGATCCCAGATGAGGGAACTCCCTAAGGTCCATAAGTGAACTACTCAGAGAAAGGGCTGAGACAGTTCCCCACCTGTGCTGCTGCTGCTTTGCACCATCGTAGAACCAGAGCTAGTGCTGGAGCACATCCTGCTCCAGGTGAGAGCTCTCATGGTATCCCACTTTTCCTGAAGCTCAATAGCCACAGCACTATGCCCACCATTCCAGAGCAGAGCTGAGGCTACACTCTACCACTAAGGCCAAGCTGCCACAGTGCCACACCAAACCTAGTGTAGCTGCACCCTTTTCTTAGGGCCAAGCCCCAGTGATGACTCGCCTCCAGAGCCTTGAACTTCTGCAGCAGTAATGCCCCCAGCACCATGAGAGCCCTGGAAAACTCAGGCCTTGTACACACCAAGTATCAAGTCCCTCCAGAGCCACAACTGAGGCAGCATTCTACCTCTCAGGATCCCAAGGCTTTGCTGACGCATATAGCTATATTTTCAGTTCATCAAATGCCAGGCAATCAGAGCTTTGACTGAGCTACATCACTCCATCCTCTAGGCCTAATAGCTATAGCACCCTGGATTATATCTGTGCTCTCTGAGCTACTGCCCCCGACCCCACATTTCTGGGAAGTGGAGTCATAGCTGTGCAGTTCCCTGCCTCCCAAGGCCCAAGCCACAGCTTGGCATTCTGCCACTCTTGGATCCTTGCTGCTCTTCATATGGCTTTATTCATACTGGTATTCCGATGTGTCTCACCATCCCAGGCCCAGAGTCACCAATATATAGTACCTCATCCCCCAGAGCCCAACTTATTGGTATGTCCTATTGGTTCCAGGTTCTGAATTGTACTGTGCCCTGTTCCCTGATACCTGAGACCCCAGAGTACCCCATCTTCTCTGGACCTGTGACAGAGCTGTGCTCTGCCACCCAGGATCAAGACCACAGTTACATTCTAGCCCTTTGAGCCCATGTTGCCAGGGTATACCTGAGGCGCTGGCTTGGTGGGAGAACTGCTCCCACTCATGCCCTGTAGACAAATCTATACTTCAAGTCCTAGATACTATAGTAATATTGCAAGACTTTGAGCTCCACAGCTACTCTTAACACTTCTTCCCTGGAACCTAATACCACTGAGGCTATTCCTGAGCCATCGTTGCAACCATCATCGTTGACGCAAACTCTTGCAGCCCAGACCACAGAAGCATCTGTGGTCATCACTGTCATTGATTACAGCTGAAGCTATACAACTTGGCTCACAAGGAACAAGATGAAAGTCATTCCTACAATAGCAACTCTGTAAAGTTTGGAAGAGGTGATTGCACCTCCAGATGTGTAGACATAATGCAAGGAAGGAAACAAAGAACTCAGAACAAAAACAGGAAACATGAACCCATCAAAGGAGACCAATAACTCTCCATTAAATTAACTGACCCCAAAGAAATAAAAATTTACAAATGTCTGAGAATTAATTCAAAATAGTGATCTTAATAAAAATTCAGTGAACTATAAGAGGAAATGAATAAATAGGAAATAAAATGAGGATACAATTCGTGATCTGTAGGGGAAATTTGTTTATAGTCATGAGGAATTCAAAGACCAAGGAAAGCAGGTAAAGAACAACCTATTCATAATGCACATAAGAAAAGAAGAATAAAGATGATAAATAGGTCATTCAATTCAAAGAATGTTTATGATAGTACACATAATTTACCAGTGCATCAATGGGTGTTTATTTTTATACTTCTATAATATCCATCACCTTGATAATTCTATTCTATATGAGAAGTGTGAACATTGAAACTTCTCATATTGGAAAGGTGTGCTATTAGGAAATAAGAACAACAATAAAAGTTTAATCTCTATATAAATTCCTCCTTGATTCTTCATTTTCTAAAACTTGTGGATATTTTCTCCTCTTGTTCTCAAATATAGAAATAACCCCCCACATATGTATGCCTGATCTTTAACTAGATTATATATTTTTCCTGGGTAAACATGTGTCTTCTATTATTTTTGAATGACACTCTTATTTAATATTCATATTCCATTTGTTTCACACTAGGTAAGTACTAAGTATTTAACTATTTTGGATAAGAAAATAAAGAAATGAATAAATGAATGAAAGCATGAACATGTTTTTAGACAAATGCTTAGATTATAAATTAGAGGGTAATAAAAAAAAAGTGGCAAAAGATAGCAGGAAACTCCCTAAAACAAAACAATATCATCAAAAATACATTGCCTTTACTGACTCTCAATCTCCAAACTACTAAGTATAGTCTCAGTGTCAAGTATCCTTCTAAGTCACAACCACTTAGTCCCCTTCCCAGTTAATTACAGGTGGCATCTGTATTGAGCCATCCCTGGCATATAGTAAGTAGTCACTGTTTGTGAAATGAAGATTGTCATCTATCATTTTCTATTAAAAAAGAGGCCAAAATGCAGAGGCAAAGTAAGAAAAATGCAGGAATGCAATATTATCGTTCAGTGCCAAAGATATAATTTTATAAAGAATTTATTACTTTAAGCAGAAACACTGAAAGGGCCTTTATTTCATGTTATTCTCTTGCTTCCATGGGTACCAAACATAATGCTGCATATGTTTTAGCATTTATCCAGATTCACAATCACCAACAGCTGAGATGACATAGGTAGCCAGAATATTTGCCACACCCCTATCACATGCCAACAGAGAGCCCCAGGGACGGAGCAAAAAACAGAACTATAGGAGGAGAAGATGTTTCCGGTTTTTGTAGATCTCAAGGGTTTTTTTTTTTTAATAATTTTTATTGTTGGTTGTTCAAAACATTACATAGTTCTTGATATATCATATTTCACATTTTGATTCAAGTGGGTTATGAACTCCCATTTTTACCCCATATACAGATTGCAGAATCACATCGGTTACACATCCACTGATTTACATATTGCCATACTAGTGTCTGTTGTATTCTGCTGCCTTTCCTATCCTCTACTATCCCCCCTCCCTCCCCTCCCCTCCCCTCCCCTATTCTCTCTCTACCCCATCTACTGTAATTCATTGCCCCCCCTTTTTTTTTCCCTTTCCCCTCACTTCCTCTTGTATGTAATATTGTATAACCCTGAGGGTCTCCTTCCATTTCCATGCAATTTCCCTTCTCTCTCCCTTTCCCTCCCACCTCTCATCCCTGTTTAATGTTAATTTTCTTCTCATGCTCTTCCTCCCTATTCTGTTCTTAGTTACTCTCCTTATATCAAAGAAGACATTTGGCATTTGTTTTTTAGGGATTGGCTAGCTTCACTTAGCATAATCTGCTCTAATGCATCCATTTCCCTGCAAAAATCATAGATCTCAAGGGTATAACCAGAAATCAGGCCTGAGTGAAAATAAGTGCCTGCAATGATCTCTTCTTTATCAATAGAGCGTTGCTCTCCGGGCCCAGCACTGGAAACCCTTTTTTAGTTTGTAAATTGTGGCTCATGCAACTCAGATGGAAAGTTCAGTCAAACATGGCATCCTACCTGTGATATGTGCCAAAGATTTAAATAGAAATGCTGCAATATTTCAGCTCTTGTATTTTAATTTTAAGTAGGATGCATCTTTAACAAACTCTATTATTAAAATGATTTGATTTGCAAGTAAATAAGCAAAAAAAAAAAAAAAAGGTTTATCAACTTGTGTGAATACAAAGAACATTTAAGCTAGTTAAAACCATGAAAACTGGGGGCTGCCTCCAGAAAAGGAAGGCAAACCCTCTTCAAATGGGCACTGGTCTTTATTTTTATTTTTTTAAAATTTTTTTTAAAGAGAGAGTGAGAGAGGAGAGAGAGAGAGAGAGAGAATTTTTAGTATTTTATTTTTTAGTTATCGGCGGACACAACATCTTTGTTTGTATGTGGTGCTGAGGATCGAACCCTGGCCGCATGCATGCCAGGCGAACACGCTACCACTTGAGCCACATCCCCAGCCGAAGGTCATCCTGCGTCCCTGGGTGGGCACGAACCTGGTCTTTATTTTTAACTACATATCTCATAAACATTTGTATTAATTATCAGTTTGCATTGTGATTATTTGAATCTCTGCTTCTCCTGCTAAACTTTCTCTCATATATATCTTGGGTATTTTTTCCATATCTAGCATTCAGAATTGTGCTTAGAATCTTTAGGAGATCATTGACTCTTCTCCCAAAATTAAGTGAATAAGGGTTGCATCTGCAAATGTATTTCCATTCTCCATGTTTTAAGTTGTTTATGGACTAGAGGCTTAGTGTCAACCCATGAGAGGTAGTTACACATAAGTCCCTGGTACAACAGGTTATAATTGCATGCAGCTATGGGTGGAGAATAAGAGTGTTTTGTTTTTATTTGATTTTCAGATACCTTTGCAAAATAAAGAAATTATCTCAATTCATTTGAATATTTCTTTCAGTTGCTTTTTACAGAGTCAGAGAGTTCATATGTCTGTGAAACTCTGCATACATGGAGCTTTCTACATGCTTGTGAAAAATATAGGCATCTCTAACTAGTGCTAACATAGAATTTTACATGTTCAAACTAGAAAGGAATCTACTCTTTAGGTGCTAAGTGACTCCAAATCAGAGAAAGGTAAACTTTTAAAATAAAAACAAGGATATGTTTACCATGCCATTGGGAAAACCCTGGTCAAGTTCCTTTTTTTTTTAGGCATTCCTAAATTTTTGATTTTGAGTTTGTGTAATCTTGGGAAGAGCTTTAGCTTTTGCCTGACAACTGAGGCTGGAGCATACCTGGCTATTTATCTCAGTCTAGATTCTTATCCCTAACACTTTGTATCTTACTTGTGTTGGGCCACAATTGACTTCAAAGGAGACATTGGATGAGAAAGAGGTGAAGCCTGTTGTGAAAAGAGGATAAATGGATGCCTTCTGTGAAGTTCTTCAAATTTTTCCTAAAATAGGAATCACCATGTTCTTACACAAAATCTGTCTTTAAGCTGTTAGATAATAAAATATTATTTTCTACTCTTTTAATGTTTTTTAATTTGTTCTAATTAGTTATACATGATAGCAGAATACATTTTGATTCATTGTACACAAATGGAGCACAGCTCTTCATTTCTCTAGTCATACAATTTTCGACCCGAATCAGGAAGTGTACATTCCATTAATTTTAAATAATTTAAAATAATTTCTTCTGTCTTACTTTGGATCCCCAGTGATCACACAATGTAAAAAAAAAAGTGGGGGGGAGGGTAGAGGGAATCCTGTAGGCCTATAAATTAATCAATGACTTTGAATCCAATTATTAATTAGGGAAAAATATGGGAACATAAAGTACAAATTCCTTTTTGTGTTCTGGTAAGAGCACAGTGGAGAGTTATCCTAATTCTATGTCAGTGATGTTATGCAGATGTTTTTGGTGTAAAAGGACAGTGCACTTTTTTTCAATGCAAATAGCTTTTCTAGTATTTAACAAATAATCTAAGACACAGAGAGAATACATTTATTTTTTTCTATAGCTGTATCCTATAGATTGCTTATATCAATTCAGGATAATTCTAAGGTCTCCCCTTTATTGGACATACTTACTTACTTTCAGTTGGTCTTATGGTTTCTTTGTATATACATGTATGCTCGGTAGCTCTAACCCAATGCCTAACAGCATAAATAATTTGGCGAACTTGTGCTGTGTGCAGCAAAATACATCATTTTTTAACCAATTGTCTAGAAATTCACTTTCCTTTTTACTATATTGTAACTGTTGCAGTGGATGGTTTGTAAGTACATTGTTCTGAAAAATAATTTGGGGATGTCTTATTTACTTGTTAAGGCTCTGCATTATCCAGGATGAGATTGCCACATTCCTAAGAGACACTGTTTGGCAAAGGATTAGTTCTCCTTGGTAAACAATACCTTGTTCTCCGCAGGGTGAGTCTCCTTTCAGACTTCTACCAACCAGTCAGATGCACCCTTGCCTGATGGGGTTAGGTCTCTAAACAATTTCTACTGTCTGGGGAGGATGCTAGGAAATGCTGCTCCTTTTTCTCCCTACTCTTCAACTGCCATTTTCCATAAAAGGGAGAGATTTGCATGTTGGAGGAGTGATGAATAACAAACCTTAAAATGGACTAGCTTGCCTGGGCAAAGAGTGTTTGGGAGAATGTGATCTGCTCTTTGGAGACAGAGGTGATGCCCGGTTCCTCCTGTCTGAGGCAGCTTTTAGCACTATGTCCCCTGCCTGTGTGTATTGATACTGACCTGCTAAAATTACCCCAAACCACTAAGGATTTGTAGGTACCTCAGGATAAGCACATGCACTCTAGACAAGTAAGGATGGGGAACACAAGGGCTCACACTAAAATAACAGAAAAGGCAATGTACAACAGCAACAATGGGCTCTCCACACTGAGGATCTCTGCTCTGGATATAAAGAGCATAAAAGATTCTTATATCCTGGCCTTCATGATTATTTTCTGTTCAGAGAGTTTCTAGATACTTTCTTTGGATGGGTGCAAGTTCATAATATGTATTATGAAAAACTGGTAACATTTTAAAGAATTAATAATCACTAGTGATAACAAGGGGCATACGTTATTAAAATTCAAAATGGTTCAACTGTGGTGTTGGGATCAATTTGGCATTATGTATCAAAATGAAAAATATATACACATCTTATATGTGATCCTGGGCTTGACTTCAAGCAGCTGGTTGCTGGAGCTAGTTTGAAGTTTTCTAGAATTGACTGTACATTTTGACTCATTTCTAGATATCTACCAAATGTCCCACTATCGTGTGTGTAAAATAATAACTAGCATTTAGTGAGCACTCTGTGTGCCAGATATTAAGCATATGTGCTGTTGTACTTTATCCTTATGACAACATTAGATACTGTTATTATCAACTTCAATTTGCAGATTATAAGATGAAGGTAAGAAGAGGATTTTTAAAAAATCTTGCTTAAAGTCATACAGATGGGAAATGGATGGCCACAATTTGAACTCAAATTATCTGTCTTCCAAAGAATCTCCACTTACCTATTTTCTCTATTATAAATATGCTGAGAAAAGCTCTTTTTACATATTTGTAATAGGGGGAGAAAAATGAAACATTTGCATAGTATCACTTCCAACCTGTCACTTGGAATTTTAAGTAGACACTAGAAGGAAATATACAGATCTGAATGAACTAATTTGTAAAGACACTCATTCATACTATGTATAATATGGCATCAAAATAATGCATTAAAAACACCAATAAAATCCAAAATCTGTATTTGAATAACAATAGGAAAAAACAAGGATGATACAGGTTAATTAGTCACCATGTGTATGATGGTTAATTCCAAAGTGTATGATTGGACATTAGAAGGAAAGATACATTGCTTTTACTTTGTAGCTCTCTATAGAATTTTTTATTTTTATTTCCACAAGTATTTACCTTTTGGAATAAATACAAAGGTGAAAACATATCCAGACAGGATTAATAGACAGCATTGTCCACGTGCAGACATTTCTATCACCGTATTTGAATCAGTAGGACATGAGATTTTTGTATCTCAAATACCATTTTGGAGTCCATCCCAAAGAACTTCTATCTCCATCCATTAAGTACTCACAAGTATTTTCAAGACTGTTGATCTCACAACTTTGCAACCTTATACCCACTTCATCCAACTCCATTGTTCTGATTAATCTTAAAGTGGTATAAGAACAGTGATTGCCCACACCAGCAGTGATTAGAGCCAGGGAGCCCACATGACTTGGGATAGGCTCCAGGTCCACCATTTTGAAGCAATGTACTACCAGTACTACCAGGCCTAGGAGTGTCCAGAGGTCATTAGGACAGATTTTTCTCAAAACCTTGGCCTTCAGCTAGGTGGCTCACCTAGTTTTGAACCTTGGGAATGATCTTCAACAGTGGTGTGTTGGAATCATCTGGGACAGGCAGGCTTGTTAGAGCTGGCTATGTTTCTTGCTTCCCAACTCCGAGTCTAATGAGCTCACATGAGTGAGGATTTACACCAGAGGAATCAGTACATGTTAAAAGTCAAGAGTTCTCTGGTCAGTTGCAAAACACTTACCTGCACACCACTGCCTGCAAGGCATTCTAGTTTATTAATAGGGAAACTGACAATTGTTCAAAGGCTTCCAGATCACTCTGGAAGTGAAAGGATTGGGAAGACCCAATCCTTTTTCTTCTCTTATAAAGGAGTGGTCATAGGTATTGCTTGTCCAAGGATTGTCTGCAGAAGGTTTTGAGGAATACCACTAGAGAAATCTTTGTTCTAATTCTTAGTTTTGTTTCCCTATAGTGCCTTGAAAGTCTCCACACCTAGAATAACAGAAAGAAGGAAAATGAATTTGTGGGAGAAGAAATTGCTAAGGCAAATCTCCAGCAAGCTCATCTCTGCATACCTGAGCCCTGGCTACTTTGAGGCCACCTGACACCCAAGGCAGAAGTCCCATTTGGACATTTCCTCCCCAGTTTGCTAATCCTCTTTGTTCATTGTTAGCTAGAGTGCCCTATCTGGGAGGAAGTCTGTTTATTTCCAGTAGAACAGATCGTAAGGCAGTAGCAACAACACAACAACAACAAACTCTGTCTTTTCTCCTTACTGTATTTAACAAGAAGTAAACAACTTAAACCAGCAGTGACAGCCGCTATGCCAGCAGCACTTCTCGCCAAACCTGTCTGGGAGCCGGGCCTCAGGGATCCAGCCTCAGCATACCTCTCCACCTGGCAAACGGCTTTCACTGCCAACAGCATGCCACCTCTTACAGGCTCCATCCTGGCAGTCTGAGAAACCATTATACTGTACTAATTCCCACATCATCAAGGCAAACAAAGTCAGGATAATAAAGCTTTTGAATCAAAAACACCTCTAAATATCTTACCAGATACATTCTTTTACAGACAAATAACAACACAGAGATATTAAGTGACTTATCCAAGATCACATAGTAAGGTAGCTGAGTCAATGTCGGGATCCAGGATCAGGATCACCTTTAGAAACCCACTGGAAAGGCTTCACTCTTCATTCTGTGCACCCCAACGGGTGCCATCCCTGCCTGCTCTAAACTTCATTATACTCCGCTTTTCTTTATTTCTCTGTACCTTTTATTTAAATCAGTAGTTTGATTCTCTATTTCCCTCCCACTGCAATATGTATTCCTTAGGCTGAAGCCAGGTCCTTTCTTTCCTGTTTCCTCAGCAGAAAATGGCTTAGATGCTTAATCAATATTTACTGAATGCAACTGAAGTAACCTAAGTTTTTTATTCAATTGCATGTACATAAGCAGCAACTAAGAAAGATTTTTATTTGCTTTTTTAATATAGAGGCCTGGAATTCTGATTCAATAATTATGGGGATGGTGGTAGAAACCAACTGTACTTTCAACTGGCCAGTGAGTGATTCTAGAACCTGAATCTATTCGTGTTCTCTTTTCCAGTTTTTCTTGTGATAGAATATAGTTATGACATATTTGACAAGGCAAGGGTTGTTACCGAGTTCAGAGATTTAAGGCAAGGAATACGGGTCCACACTGGACTAGACTCCTAATTCATTAACAAAGTCTTAACTTCATTAACACAAATTTCTCATACAAATATGTTTGAACTAACTGTGGGAGAAGGAATCTGATTCTTCTGTCAAGTGCTGTCCTCACCCAAACCACCTCCATCCCAAAGCTGAGATTACATTATCTAGCAGTGGAGACGGGGTGTCAAGTAGGCTGTCAGTTGAACAGTGGAACAGTCATACCTTCAAGAGTAAACAGGCATTTTAAAAAGAAATGAAGAGTTTACCTAGAGACTACACAGACAATCTGCAACATGATATGCTCAATTAGTTAATGTTTGTAAAGTGCTTTGATCTTATAAAGCAGTGAGATAATCCCAGGCCTTGTTTACAGAGTGCTTTTCTTCCCAAGGGCTCAAACTGCTCTATAGGCAATGAGCCCGCTCCTTCGCTTGCCGGTTCAGGGGAGCGCACAGATTAAATGGGGAGTAGTGGTGACAACTGGAGGAGGGCAGAGGGCTTATCCTGATGGTCCAGGATCAGAGGAGATCACAGACCCTCTCTAGTTCCAGGAAGCACAGCTGACCCTCTGTGCTCACTGTGTATGATGCCACCATGACATTTATCATGCTGTGATGTAGGTAAACATTTGTTTATGTCTGCCCCTGCATTAGACAGTGAGGTGAGCTACTTGGGCAGAAAAGCTGGATCTTTCAGTTTTGCATGATCTGGCCATTTGCCAACTCTCCAACACTAACTCAGTCAGCGTTCCCTCTCCTGCACCAATCTCTAGCTGAACTGGTCTTTCTGTTTCTCAAACATACAAACTTGTTCTGTCCTTTAGGCCTTTGGCCCAAAGACACCATCATAGCTGCCTTGTTTTCAATGTTCCAATTTCAGCTCAGCTGTCACCTCCTCAGGTGACCCTGAACCTTCTTATCTAAATATGGCTCCCTATTCCCTCTCAACCACATTACAATCTGCCCTCCATATTCTTGGGTTTCATACCTGAAGATCCAACCTATAACCAACTCCTCAAACAAAATCGATCTGTAGATCTAATTCAGAAATATGCAAAATGATAACAATAATAATTGCATCTGTATTGAACATGTACTGACTTCTTTTCTTGTCATTTTCTCCTAAACAACCATGTACATAGCATTTACATTGCATTGAGTATTTTAAGTAATCTAGAGATGATTTAAAGAGGATGTATGTAGGAAATATGCAAATATTATGCTTTTTCGTATAAAGGATTTGACTTCTGCAGCTTTTTGTTTTCACAGGGAGTTCTGGAACCAATCCTCTACAGAGCCTAAAAAAAACTATATTTTATTTGATAGCTGTTTTGTTTTCTTCATAGCATTTTTCCAAAATGATCATATTGTTTATTTTTTGCTTTATCATTTTGAGTGAAGTGGTGATATTTTTTCTTTCTAATTTATTTCTATTTAATTTTTTTCCTAGTCTGTATGCTTTTTAAGAATAGAGACTATATCTACCTTACTCATCAGTATAGCCCTAGTACCTAGAAGATTGTAAGTGGTTAAAAAAAGACTGTTGATGGAAATGTTGGTTGTTTCAGTATCTTGCACAGTGTTTAATAAATGCTTGTTAAATGAATGACTGAACAAATGCAAGATTTACAGCATGTGCTGATGCTTCAGGTTAAATTCCTTAGTCCACTAAATTGTTGTTTGGTCCTTTTGTTCATGAAGTGTAGCAGAGTTGGACTAATAAACTTTGATATTGGCATACCTATATTTATATACCACTTTATAATTTATAAAACACTTTTGCATACATTATCTAATAAAATCTTTTCAAAATGATATTTATGCATATACATAGGTATTAATAATTTAAATGTACTAGTAGAGGCAGATCATACAACAAATCGAATTGTACCCACTGGGCTGTGGAGTGGAGAAAATGAGAATTAACTAAACAGGGCTGGGTCTGATGGCTATTATGAGTAAATGAGAACTCATGTCACAAAATTTTTCTATTTATAACAAAAATTAACTAGAATTTTCTGTTTCTAAATAAAATTCCTTAGTTTTTAAATGTTGGCAAGTGATCCTATAATCAATTCCTCAAACAAAATAGTTCTGTAGATCTAATTCAGTCAGCTGACCGTGACCTTGCAAACCTCTAGTACAAACCAATAATACTGGATTCTTTGCTCTCAGCTTGTGACACCAAGTAGCTCTCAAATCTGCTGGCTTTTCTTTTTCATTTTTTTCTTGCATCATTTTCTTTTAAATTTTCATTGCTTTTTCCTGTTTCATGCTTTTAACTTTTTGCATCTCTTTGATTTCTATATTGCCTGGACAGAATAACTGTCCCCAGACAACTTCACCTGAGTAGGTCCTACTTGGTATTGGTAGGGTTATTCCCCACTCATCTTGTCCCTTGTCTGGTCTGAACACTTTAATTATTTATCCTTACATGCTCTAAATTTTCTGTTTACCAGCTGAAAGATCAAGGGCAAGTAATTTCACATAATTTCTTCTTCTGTAAAAAATGAGTATGACTGACAGTACCTAACTCACGTCTTACATGAAGATATAAGGAGTTTGTTAATGCACATAGAGAGGTGGACACAGTGTATAGTAAGAAGCAAGGATCACCAAATGGTTGCTTCTTATAATAATAATAATGGTTATCCAGGGAAGCCAAAAACCTTAGCCTGCATCTTGAATTTAAGTTTGGGCCAAGGTTTTATCCAAATTTTTCAGCATGTTGGCCCTACAATTGGCATTTATTTTCTTTCCCCCCACCCAAATCCCAACAGAGATTCAGATCTCCCCATCAAGGCAACAATTATTTATTGTTGGAAATAAATGACGTTACTGATGATGGTAATCTTACCAGCTCTTTACGTTCTTTCCCTCCTCTGAAAAATTATTCAGTCTCTTCTCTGTCTTGCATTTTTGTCATTGGAAATGATTCCTGTCCTATCATTTTATTTCTTTAACTCTTGTCTCTCGTTGGTTTTTAAAATGGTAACTTGGCTGCTGAGGTGTGAGAGACCTTTGAGTCTCAGCCCAAATGTATCATACCCCTCCTTTCCTTCTTGTGTCCATCCCTGTGTTTGCCAAATGACAACAGGGAAGAAAAGCGAACAACCCAATTCTTACCTTTCCTTATCTCTTTATTCTTCAGTAACAGATTGTTGGCAGAAGGTATGTATGTGTATCAAAACATGAAATGATAGTTGAGTCAGAGTCTTTCAGTGTCTCTAATACTCTGGGAAGAAATATGTGCACATAGGAACTACAAAGTAAGAATTGTTTAATTTCATTGTTTCTGCATGCAAGTTAACTTTTCTTATGTTTGCATTTGAATCCAGAATTGTACAATATAAAGATTAATGATAAAATCCAGGTTAAAAGCATACAAGTCTTAGTTTGAGTTTTGTTTTTTTGTTTTTGTTTTTGGTTTTTACACTTAAAAGGACACTTAAAAGACAAAAGAAAGACTACAGATGAAACAAATATGTTTTATATATTATTTTTTAAATTTTTTTTAGTCGTAGATGGACACATTTATTTATTTATTTATTTATTTATTTATTTATTTATTTATGTGGTGCTGAGGATCGAACCCAGTGCCTTACACATGCTAGGCAAGTGCTCTACCACTGAGTCACAACCCCAGGCCCTTAATTCTTTTTAATGAGAAATTTTTCTGCTCTTTGAACAAGTAGCATTTCATTTTCACTCTATCTTAGACTCTGCAAGTTATATAGCTACTGCTGAGAAGAATTAATGTTAATGTAACTTTATGTGGAACTTAGTATTTTGGTTATGTGTGCATTTTGTATTTTGTTCTTGTGAAATTAGCTTATATGACTATATAAAAGGACTTGGGGTGAATTTTTAGAGCAAGCTTTGTTATATGTTGTTGGTTCCAACACAAAAAGGACTTGCAATATGGTTTTTGTTTTATTTTGTTTTGTTTAGGGAAAAATGGTTTTATGTCTTTTTTTTGTCTTCCTTGCTGTTACGTTCCAAAGTTTATCACATTGATCCCAAGAGTGCTGCAGCAAACCTTCACCATTCTACCAACAGAACTCATCAAGCCAGGACAACATGCTTTGCTCAAATTAAATAATAACTGGACCATAGCCAAGCCTGCTGTAGTTGGTTGGCTCTTGATCTAGAGAGACATTGGCTATAGAAATATATACAAATGTGTCTAAATATAGAAATCATAACTCTCAGAACCTCTGACCTGCTTTTATTTTTTTCCCAACATCCTCTTTGTGCAGCCTCATGGGCCTTATTAGTTTCATAGACAGCACACCTCCTACCTACCTGTGCCAGGCTCTGCATCGTGCATTAAACCGGTCCTTTAAAGCCCAGTTTCTGTGACTTCAAGACTGAACTTGATCCACTCTCCCTAAAGCCACACCTTACGCTTGCAAGGGCCATAAGCAAAGACTCTAGCTAAGGTCAGTTACATGAGGGCAAGGTACATTGCGCTGTTACTGAAAGGGAATTGCAGAACATTTTAGTTGGCAAGGTAAAGTGATCAACCTAATCTGTCAAACTGCCAGACATCTATAAAAACTGTAAAGATCACAAGATCTTTCCACTCTCCATCTCCCCACCCCTCTAGCTTTGAGAATTCATTTGCTCTTGCAGCAGCTCATCAATTTCATATCATCACTATAATTACAGGGAAATGCAAAACTCGTTTGCTCAGGTGAATGCACAAGGCCCTAGTGGAAATGTGTCTACAGAAAAAAATTTTTTCAATTCCTCTCATGAGTCATTCCTTGATGGTGTGGGAACACTTCACTAGGGCTAGGAAATATCATATGACAGCATTTCCTGGGGAGGCAACAGGGTCCTCAGAGCATTTCTGGATACGTTACTAAAATTATAATCCTGGTAAGACACCTCAAAAGATTGCTGGATAGAAAATTCCTCAATTTGATCTTGTATTACTGCTTCTGACAGATTTATCTTGGAAACTATAGTCTAGGTATGCTTAAGTGCTGAGTAAGGAGCAGTATTCTTATTCCAGAACCTAGATTATCCTAACAACACAGAGGTAACCGAGGTTGGGAAATATATTTTGATGAAAAACTTAATATTCTGCCTGCTATGTAGAAGATGTTATGGTTTGGTGGCAAGTAGACTTAGAGATGAGAGGAAGTCAAATGATGGACCCCAGAAATGACACCGAAGTATTCTCCCAGGATTATGTCTGTTTCGACTTTAGGTTTTCAGATAATGAATATGTAAGAATTTAATAAACATCAGATAGTAATGACAGTTGATATTTAAGCTGGAAAATGATAATGATCAGCAATTTGTTCCAGAATACTAATCAGGCAGTTCTAGGAAAGATTAATAAGGGATAACCATAATGAACAATTGTGATGCAGGAAATTCATTGGAAGGTGTTGCAACTGGTTAAGTAAGAAATAATTAGGGCTCATAGATAGCAACCAGAATAAAAAAAAAAAATAGGAAGCTAACCAATGAAGAAGTTTTATTCAGGTAGATTCAACTTGATTTTATATTTAATAAAGAAAGGAGAAGAAAGAGGGAGTCGTTTTATGATATGAACAGAAGAAACACAGCAGTTTTAGGAACAAAGTTGATGTGTTTTGTTTGGGAAATACTAATTGAGATGCCATTCCAGCAATGAGGTGGGAAAAGAGACTTTCATGAGAATTTGTGTAATGTGGTGATCTGCAAGAAGAGATAGTGACCTAAATCTCAAGTAAACTGGGTAATCTAGGAGAAGGGCCATCTTGAAGAAAAACAATATGGAGAAATAGAGAAGGCCCTGGAGAAAAAACATAAGTATTTTCAAAAAAAGTACATTTATGAAAAAATTTAAATGAATATACACAAATCTCAAGTGCAGGGAATCATTTCCATAGAATATCATTAAAATGAGAACAAGGAAATGAGAAGGGAAAGCTAGAAGATTGACAGACCTAGTTCAGAAATAATCTGGTTTACTTTCAAAGTGTAAAAGGAAGAAACCACTGTGGTTATAGGGGGAAGAAAATTCAGACTGCTCAGGTTCTTTGGGTTGGAAGAGCTTAAGTTCTGAAAGTATTCGGAGCTTGCTCCTTTTGTCTGAAAGTGAGGAATGGATCTATCGATCTTATCCTTCATAAAGCTTAGAGATTAATCGGTTTTTCTTTTTGTCACTAATCAGCAACTAGGCTTTTTTCTCTATGTTTTTTTGTAGCTCATCCATTAAACTGGTCTTTTGTCCAGACACCTGCTTTCCCAGTTCTCCATGGGATGTAGGTTCCAGCTGGAACCTTAATCTCTGCTTCTGATGTCTCTTCTATCATGTCAAATCAACACCTCTCTGCACAACTGGCCAGAATCTCATCTAATGCTGAAAACAGTAAATGTCCGGAAGTTTCTCAGTCCTATTCATCCTTTTCTATAGAGACATGGACAGGAATATTGAGACCAGACCTGAAGATGGAAGGCAAGCTTCTCTCAGAACTTGCTTCCTACAATCAATGTTTGCCTTGTCCTACCCACTTGCAGCAAGTTTATTTTATGTGATTCTCTTCTCTGTGACTAAATTCCAATTCATCTCAGTCAGCAGGCTCTGATCAGGAAAGATCTAACGTAACTATGAGTTAAACAAATTGATCTGAAGAACAAAGGTGTGCATCTGTGGCCCAGAGAGGAAGTTGACCTACTTCATAAAGGACCTAAGATCCTGAAAGGAAGTGCTTAACCTAAGTCTAGCAAGTAGAGTACACTAAGAAAAGTGTTCCAAAATATGGGCAATTTCTGTGGTGGAAAAGAAGTTAAAAGTAATACGTAGAAAACACTGTTCAATTCTTTAAACTACTTGTGCAACATGGCATCGTGTTGCACATGACTAGATTGTGCCCTGGGATCCCCTCAATGGTGGTAGTTTGCAGGTGGCATATCTTTAGATACAGATATGCTGAGCAACAGGAAGTAGGCTAAATCCCCTAAGCCATTCCAGCATTCTCCTTTTTAAAGGAGAAATTCCTCCAATTACTCCATAAATTGCTCAGAAGATGCCAAGCCAATGTTGGTAGGAACAAACAGTGATGAGAACTTGGTGGCAGAGTCAGGGATGGCTATTTCAACACATGGACCCAAAGCCTCATTACAATTTGGTAAACACCAAGGAGCTACACTTCTAAGAAAATTAACATAGGCAATTTTCTTTGTCTCAACTGAACTGACAGTGAGGATATTTTCTTTTAAGGATTGCTTAGTGCTCGGTATGAATTTTAAGCATGTTTTTATGAATTTTCTATCACAATGGTGCTGGAATCTGGCTTTTTTTTTCCCAGCGCAGAGAATTAGACTCAGGACCCAGTACTTCATCACTGAGTCACATCCCCAACCCAGAACCTGGTATTCGTTTCTCTTCTCATGGATGGCAATGCAGAGTCACCAAAGACACATGTCCTGGAATTAGACTGCCAGGAGCAATGCCCAACTTTGCTATTATTATTATGCCAGGCATTTTTATTATATTACTTAAGTTTTGTACAACCAAATTCTCCCCATCTGTAGAAGAGATTAATCAAATATACTCACATGAAATTATAATGAAAATAAACTAAGAAAATACAAGTAAGGTACCTGGAAGATGGTTCATTCTCTGTCTGTGTAGCAGATTTTAGCATTCTAATCTGCAGGGGAAACAAGAAAATTGTCATATCTGACTGCTTGTTCCATCTGGGTCCATTTTGAGAAAAAGGAAACTAAAATCAGGAAATTTGTGACAACTTTGGTTATTTGCATGATCCCTGCCTTATGTATGCCTTGTCTAGTCACCTGCCATCTGCCACTGTGGACCTCTGGACTACTCTGATGCTAAATGCCCTTAAACTATATACATGCCCCACTTTATAGACAACAAGGCTTTGGGTTACTTCCCTCAACTTTGCCTCCTTTCAGCAGGAAGTAGTTTGGAGATGTTGAAAGGACACTTGCAAAATCCACACAAAGTCCAAAGACCATGTCACACATGGGAATCTCATACAAGAGATTTATTCTCAGTAGCACGAGGCAAACCCACAAGGCTGTCCCTCCGAGGAGAGTAGCAGCATGTCAGCACTCACACAGCAGCTTTATAGCCCACAAAAGGAATTTCATAAGCTGCTTAGGAGTTGCCTCATAAGATGGGGTGGGGTTGACCATTTAGCAGGCACATGTTCTTAAGGGAAGTTAAGCAGCATTGCCTCAGAATCAAAACTTTGGAGCCTCTAGATAAAATGGCTTCCAACCTAAAATGGCGAATCTGATACCAATATTGATCTAATGTCAATAGATGTGATGATCCACTTTCCATAGAACTGGAAGCTAGAAATTAACAGTGGGGAAATGTACCAGGGGTTCACTTGATGCTTTAACTATATATATCCCTTGTTGCTTTGAAACTTACATTTTTTTTTCTTTTTCCCAGTCTTCTCCCTGATCTTCTTTTCTCTAAACCTCACCTTCCTGATCTTCTCCCTGCTCTTCTTCTTCCTGATATCTCCTCCCTAATCTCATTTTCTCTGAATCACCACTTTAAAATTCCCCTGTTCCTGCTGACGGGCAGAATCACAGTTTTTGGGACAGGAGTCCCCCAAGTTTCTCCTTTGCTAGCAAAGCAATAAACCATGTTTATTCTTTTAAAAAAACAAAAAAGTTTCGTATCTTATTTAAACTGGCTTCCTAAAGAATCAACTCAATTCAGTTCCATAACTATCTATAGGTTATTACATCAATGCACTAAAGACACACTCAGTATCACCTCAGGTTTTAATGGTTTTTCATGCTGTTTCTCAGAACTTTCAAGAAGTTTCAACGAATGTATTTTGATATGCTTAACCTTGCATGGCAAGATATAGTGGTAGGGTATGTTTTATATACAATAATGCAAAATATTTTCAAACAATATATATGTATTTTCCTACTTTATATTCTTTTCAATTCATCTCAAGGTGTAGATTCAAATTTCAGTGCTAAATAATTTGGGTGAAATTTCTAATCCTTTCTGAGCTTCATTTTTTTCTTATCTTCCTAGGTATTTATTCTATAGACCCAATTTAATTTCTAGCTAGCAAGGCATTCAAGCATAGCTGCCAGAGTAAGAATCATTGTTGTCTCTTTGCTGGCAGCTTCCCTCAACCCATTCTCACCACACCCTGTGTCATACATGGAAGAATGGGAATCCAATTTTATCTTATGCCTATGTCCCTAGGTGAACTTCTAAGTGTTAGAATATACTGTCAAGAGGTATGTCTTTACAGATCACACCAGAGTGGGCTGGATTTGGCAAGGGAACTAGGATAGGACAGGGCTTAGAATCCATACCAATGAGCTCCTTCCCAATTCACAGCCCAGGTTGTCTTTGTAGACCCCATTATGTTAAGTTACATAACAGACCAATTTCTGCAAACAGAAAAAAGTCCTGCTCCCTTCTCTTTTCTAAGACATAGTGCCATTTAAATTACTTGCCTCTAGGCATTGGGTCCATGTACAGCTATATAATCCTAGACATTAAGGAGGAAAACTTGGCATAATTTTTCTGTGAAAATCTCAACTGTACAAATGATTATGAATAATAAAAATAAACAATAGACTTGTTATTGAAGACCATGATGAGCAGGCATATATGAGCTCAAAATATGTACATAATTGTCATTTTTTTTACCAAAATGTGGTAGTATACCAATTAGCAAGCTTGTGAATTCTGAACTTTTAAGTAATATATCTACCTACACCTTGCCAAGTATCTACCTATATGAATAGATAAGTTGTTGTACACAACAATTTCTTACATAGCATGCTGATGTATGGACTTTGATGTTGCTTTCTGATCATTGTCTTAGGTAAGATAGTAGTTCCTTCCTAGAGCTTCCATAGTAGCCCCTGCTTATACATCTCTTACCAGAGCTTCTCAAAATGTGAACTGGCATCCTCTAGGGATCTTATTGAAATGCAGGACTGAGGTGGGGCCTGAGATTCTGTGTTCCTAACAGGCTGTCAGGTGTCACAACCACAGGCTGAATAACAAAGCCCTGTATTTAAATTAGAGTTTGTAATTGGCTCAAGTTGGCCAGATTTTCTCTTAACGCATCCCTCCCTCCTAGTCTATCCTTTTCTTCCCACTTCTCCCTCTCCCACTCCATCTCCTTCTTCTTTTCATAGCTCCTCTCAACCCTCTCCTCCCTGCTAGTTCCATCACTTTGGTCAAATCATCTAGTATGTTTCAATTTTATTACCTCCTAAGATTGGGTGTGCCCTAATGTCACAAGCAATATCTGTATTTAAATAGGAAGCTTTACCCAGAGATTGCAGTTCTACACTGAAGAGTTTTTGTTGAGTGTGCAAAGGTAATCCATCTGCTAGGCCCTTTTAGTCCATTTCCTTGAAATGTCTTCCTGAATCCTCTCACCTCATGCAGCTATTCTTCCCTATGGAAGTACTTTGTTGATTACCAAGGATCTCCCAAGAGATCAATTCCATGAATTCTCAAAAATGGGGACATGACTGACCCCTTGGGCGTCATTCTTAGGAAAGTATTATTATTATTATTATTAGTAGTAGTAGTAGTAGTATTTACAGCTGAGAAGAATCTTTCAATATGGATGGTTTTGATTCATTTTTCTGTTAGTTGGTACAAGTATTCCCTCCTTTTTCTTTAAAGGAAGTTGAAAAACACCAAAGTCCAATGAGAACTTATAGCTTCATGAGAAGGGTTATGAACCTGGAAAAATATATCTAAAAACCCATGATTATGCCTCTTCTTTCAAATTATTTTGATAGTACTTTTTAATTTTGTCTTTTCTCTTCCCAAATGAAGGCAATATACTGGGTAATCACAATAAATGCCTGACCAAGATTGAAAATTAGTCAGTTGGCAATTTAATAATAAACATCTTTGACTTAATTAGATATAAAGTTATTGGAAAACTTTATTTTTCTATTTTTTTTATTCATTTTATGAAATAATCACATCATAAAAATATAAAATGCTATTAGTGCTTTTTAATTGTAAGTTTTGGAAGAGTTTATTCAAATGAGAATGTTCTTAGAAGCCCAATTCAACACACAAATGAAAGTAGAGACTCCATGATTAAAAAGGTAGGAGAGGATTTTGAAATAAAATCATAGGAGGCCATTGTTTAGACTAAGTTCCTGCACTAGGCCCCAACAGGACCAAAATGAAAATGAAAATGGAGTCAGAGAGGCTGCAGTCCATATCACCAAACCAAAACTAAGCTTTTACCTGACCTTTCAAGAAATCAGTGAGAAGAGATAACAGCCCTGTTGCCCAAGAGGTCAGTTTCAATTGGCATGATAATGAAGTTCCCTCTTCTTTAAAGGTTACCAAAAAAAAAAAAAAAAAGTAACCAGTAACCTGTTGTTAACCAATCAGTTACTGTTCAGTCTTTGTCTTCATCTTGGAAATAATCGGCCACTTTTTTTTTTTTTTTTTTGGTTTCTGCTCTCTTTAGATCTTCTGCCTTCAAAACCAAACCCTTCTCTCCAGTTCATCAAAACACTTGTTCTACTTTATGAAATGAAGTCTTGCTTGATTTCAAAATCACAAATAAAGCCAATTAAGATCTTTAAACTATATTTGTTGTAGTTTAATTTTGTATTTTGACAGGACATAGAACTTCATTTAATTGCTTGCACTTCAACCTAGAAGATAGCTGGGGCACAACTCCCACTTTTGTGTGTGAAAATTACTTCAGTAAACTGTTTAAGAAATGCAAAAATAAAATCTGTCATACTAACCAAGGGAACAACAACCTCCAATCTAAATTCTTGGTTAACAGGAAGCTCTGCCACCTAATGACTTGAAATGTGTGTCAATTGTTGCAAAAATATTCAAGGGAGATTTTTTACAAACTAGTTTAAGGATGTCAGTTTATAGTGTATGAAAGTAGAGATTGAAAATTAAATGCATATAAATTCAGAATTTCCTTAATGAAATAGGAAATTAAACTCTTCATTGCTTTTGTATAACTTTACTATCTATCACAGCATCTGGCATATAGTATGTAATCAGTATGTGTTTGTTAAATTGACTTGAGACTATTTTTATGGCCTTTTTCACAGGAGTGGTGTATACAACTTATTGTGGTGTATACAACTTAAAGATTATTATGCAATCTTTGAAGTATATAAATAAAATGCCTTGGGAGAAGTGTCATCCAAAATAAAAGAGAACCAGACCCCACCTCCTTTTCCACCCCTCTGCATTTGTTCCTGTTTTGTATTCTTAACACCTGCCAATAAAGATTGTATACCAAAAAAATTTTAAAAAGAAAAATCCCACTACTGGGTATGTAGCTAAAGAAAATGAAAAACAAATGTCAAAACAATATTAGCATCCTAACGTCCATGCAGCATTATTCACAGTAGTCAAGATATGGCATCAATCTACGCATCTGTCAACTGATAAATGAACAAAAAATGATCTATGAACATATCTATATATGTGTATGTGTGTGTATATATATACACACACATACACACACACACACATACACACACACAGACACACACATATACATGAATACTATTACGTCTTCAAAAACAAGGAAAGCTTATAACTTGTGAAAACAATGGATAAAACTACAGGACATTATGTTAAGTAAAATAAGCCACGCACAGAGATGAATATCATACAATCCCACTTGTATGTGGAATCTAAAAAAGAAGCAAGGAATATAATGTTGGCTGTTAGAGACTGGAATGCAGAGAAATTGCTTTCAGGGGTGTTGGTCAAAGCATAAAAAATTTCATTTGAATATGAAGAATACGTTCCAGAGATCTAGTGTACAATAGCGATTATTGTTGATAACAATTAATTGTATTATTGCAAATCACTAAGAAAGTAGATTTTAGGCGTTGTCACCATCAAAAAATGATAAGCATTTCAGATAATGTGTATCAGCTCAATTTAACCTTTCTGCAATATATATTTCAAAATATGTTGTAGATGATATAGATATGCAGTTTTGTTAAAAAATAAATTAAGGGGCTGGGGTTGTAGCTCAGTGGTAGAGTGCTACCTCGCATATGTGAAGCACTGGATTCTATCCTCAGCACCACATAAAAATAAAATAAAGGTATTATGTCCATCTACAACTAAAAAATATTTTTAAAAAAGAAATTAAGGAAAAAATAAATTGATAAAGCATAATATCTCTTCTTTTTTTTCATTGGAACCTGTTAAAATAATGCTGTTTTTGATGTTTAGCAAATTTTAATTGGATCCTGGCATTGGAGACATTATGTTGTTGTTTGTCTGGATTTCATTGTCTTACTTTTAGCACTATTTTTCATCAGCTAAATTACTGATGAAAAGTTTGAAGCTTGTAACTTGTTTTTAAAGCTTTGTTGAGCTAGGTTTAGGCTTATCATTCCAGTGATAAGACACATCTCTTCCTAAGTCTCTATTGTATGTTCCATGTGTTTAGTGAGGTTTCTCCACCATGGATGATATAAATTTGAACATCTTCCATGTCGGACCTCTGAGAATTGTTGTACTCACAGATATCCAGTTCCTTGCATGGCCTATGGAATTTCACTCTAATTATGCATAGCTTAATATTCAGTCAAAGGCTTCAGAAGAACTTCTTACAGATTTCTCAAATTTTTGTTAATTATTTTAGCTGTTGGTAGACCTTTATTTATTTATATGTGATGCTGAGAATCTAACCCATTGCCTCACATAAGCCAGCCTGCTATCTCTGAGCCACAGCCCCAGACCTCAGATTTCTCAAATTTTTCTTTGTATATCTTTAAAAGTACCTGTTGTACTCTACTCCATAAATCACAGACATCTCAGTCACCCTGTAGTCAGATCTCTGTCTCCTCAACTTAATGAGAACTCCATGCTCTGTTTAGATTTCCCCCATTGTGTTGGGATACAACCTTTCGAACAGAAATCCAGGAGGCTAGCAAAGGCTACTTTGTTTTCCTTCTGTCAAAGTGTTTCTTCCTTCTTTCCTTCCTTCCTTCATTCCTTCTCTCTCTCTCTCTCTCTCTCTCTCTCTCTCTCTCTCTCTCTCTCCCTCTCTCTCTCTCCAGTTTTATTAGCAGCTATCAGAAAGATTTCCACCAAATGTTAGGAAAAGAATAATTAGGTTTTGTAGGGAAGAGTCTTCCATTCCAGAACACGAATGTCAGATCCAATTAACAATGTTTTGCTTTGATTTTTCCATGATAGTGTTGCTTATGCTGAAGTTATTCCATAAAATCTAACAGTCTTTAAAAATATGGATTATAAAATGAAATATTCTGATTGGTGAACATTTAATTGCCACCTATTTTATTGGCTTCCTTCCTTGTCAATGTTTCTTTACCAGATTTTTTTTAAGTGACAGCATATTATTCATCTTAATGCCTACTTTGTCCCTCAGGTTTAGTTCTCAGTGGCCTGAGTTGCTTTCAAGAATGTAACCCATAAGAAAGCATGAAGATTTGCATCATTGAGTATTTTCAAAGATATGTAATACAGTTATAAGGATGATTAAAATAAGTTCAGGTATCAATGTCATCCAGATATGTTGATATATACATTCATTGAATTAAAATAAATACCAGTGAAAGTGTGTTTGAAAATAATGGATACATTTTATAGAAAAAAAAAGTATTAACTTATTAGTTAAAGGGGCTTCCTAGTAAAATAGTAAATAAGTTTGGAAGAATTATCTGGAGAAGGAATACATTCTCACTAACAACCATTCATCTCAAAGAGTTATGGTATTTCAAGATACAGAGAAAACCAAAATGGTTTTTCCTATTCTCACTCAAAACATTTCTGATACCAGATATGTGTAGGGATTTTCCCCACATACTAAACAACTCTCAAGTGAATACCAGCTGGATATCTTATAGTTCACTTCTGACATTGTCTGCCTGCAGATTCTATCACATCACACAGTTTTAGGGCCCACTCCCTGACAAGACCCAGGTTATGACTTATGCTTTTGTCCATCTGTCTAGAAAATAGGGTTCCCCAAACCTATTAATTGAACCCTCTGAGTTCAATTAATATCCTGGAGTGACTCACAAAGTCAGGGAAACACTTTACTTATAATCACTGATTTATTATAAATGGTATTACAAAGAACACAGGTCAGCAGCCAGATCGAGAGAGGTACATAGGGCAGTGTATGTGGGAGGATGGGAGGATCATCTGTGCCTTCACCAGGAACATCAGTCTGCAGGCTTGTCCACGTGGTGGGCAATCTGAGAGCTCTTTGAACCCAGTCATTTGGGTCTGTGGAGACTTTATTACACAGGCATGATTGATTGTATCTCTGGGCATTGTTCATCAACCCAATTTTCAACCCCTCTTTCCTTCCCCATAGAATGGGGCAGAACTGAAAGTTCTAATCCTCTAATGATGTCTTTCTGGTGGCCAATCCCCATCCTTAAACTGCTGAGGGCCCTCTGGCCACCAGCTATCTGATTATTCTATTTAGAATATAAAAAAACACTCTTATCACTCTAGAGACTCCAAGGGTTTTAGGACCTGTGTGCCCAGAACCAGTAGCAAAACCCAAGTGTATATTTCTTATATTATAAACTTCTAATAACACTATTGTTAGCAAAGCATTTTCAGATGTGATTTGATTCTTATCAGAATCCTGTGGAACAAATGAGATAGGTCTTATTATCAGTCTTGATTTGCAAATGAGAGAACTGAAATTTAGAAAAGCTGTATTTCATGTCAAAGACTATTCAAGTCTCACATTTAAGACTTCTCATAACAAATCCAGTGCTCATTTCACTATATTCCACTGTCAGTCTAACAGCCGCAAACTTGTAAGATATTTTACATTTTCAAGAAGTCATCCCTCTATGTGGCCTAAGAAACCCTCATTCATTCATGCTAAAAACAAAATGTACTAGATATGTATTGGAAGAGTCACAGATATCCCTTAACTAAAATGAAGAATTCCAACTTAGGTGGCTTTTAGGAATTATATTTGGCATGGAGTAGAGGAACTTCCGGGCAAGATAAGCTACATTTTCAAAACATTTTACAAGGCTTCTTTCTAAATAGGAGTAATCAGACTCAGCCTGTAACCATTTTGGTTTTCGAAGACAGTTTACAATCATCTATTCTAAGCCTCTCATTTTCAGATGAGGCTGAGGGTAAGTGATAAAGGACAGCTCAGGAAAGGCCGAGACTTGTTTACCAGGCAGAAGTCCCTGGACTACTAACCCTGACTTAGCAATCTTTGGTCTTTCCAGCATTCCTTTCGGTGAAGTTCATAGTATTTTCAAGATAGCATTATCTTCTTTCACTGGGAAGACCTAATCCCTTATAAACAAGGGGCAATAGCATGCAGAAGAAAGAATACAAAATACACAGAAGATCTGGGCCTGATCAGGAAAGAACATAAACTCCTTCAAGCCCTTTCTTGCCACACAGGACCTTTCAGTAAAAAGCTGAGAGTCAACCAGGCACCTCAGCATTGTGCCTGTGGTGGTGGTTCATATCTTAGAGACAGCACACCTCTGACGGCCTTAGGGAACCTGAGTGTATGAGTCAATTGAGTAAGGCTGAATTGAATGCTTTGCTCTCTGTGCCCATAATTTATCTCCAATTAAATCCTGGCCAGTTAAGATTCTCCTGCTCACTTTTAATTGAAATCTACTTACGCATAGATCTAGGCTCTGTTCCTAGCACTGAGGTTGCTGGTGCGAAAAGCCTTCAAGGAGTGAGTCACAGGCTTGAAATGATCCTTGGGGGGAAGCCCAATAGGCAGGTTGCCAAGTTACCTAAGTGACAGGTGACCTTCATTAAAGAAAACGTCTGAAAATTAATGGGTCACTGATTTCAGGTTGTGCTTAGAATCCCAGAACACTTTAAATTAGTTAATTAATTTTACAAACATTTCATAGAAAATCACTAGAGGTATTAAGGATCTGTGTTTACATGGATGGCATAGCAAAATCATTAGGAGCCAGTACCATGGAACAAGGACCTCAACAATGCCTCCTCCTCGATAGGTAAGGATCACAGAGTTACACAATGCCTTATTGTATAGCATATTCATTAATATGTTTACAAATGAGTATATATATTCTTACTAACTAGGATGTCTATGAATGTACATGCTAAATCCATGAATGTGTATAAATGTTAAATTCATGTAATAGAAAATGCCTTTCAAGAACTATCACAGCTGTACATGCAATTTGATTATTCTTTTTTTAAAAAAAATATTTTTAGACATTGATGGACCTTTATTTTATTCATTTATTTATATGTGGTGCTGAGAATCGAACCCAGTGTCTCACACATGCTAGGCAAATGCTCTACCACTGAGCCACCACCCCAGCCCACAATTTGGTTATTCTTAAATTCACTCTATACGTATGCCCACTTCCTTCCTAACAATGAAGAATGGTTTCCATGTAATCCTCAACCTGAAAAATGAGAATCCTGCAACAAAAAGGAATTGTGCAGGAATTTTCCTTACCTGGAAAGGAAACATGAAATGTAAATTGGGAAGAAGCAGCAGCAATGCAGAAAAGAACTCATGGATTTATCCAGAATCTCACAGGGCCTTTGTTTTAGTCCTTACCCTGTTCCAAGTAGACTCTCCAGAACTTTGTGTTGTTTGTTCATTTCTATAATTTTTCACAAGTTATTCTGCACCCTTTCAAAATCATAAGGAATGGTTTCTCCACGCCTCCAGAGTCCGCACCATTATTGCCAATCTTTCTGCATTTATAACTTCTTCTACTTCATTAATTTTTTTAGTACTCTAATCTGCTGAATTCATTTATTTTTTTCAAATTGCTATCCCCGAATCTTAGATATTTCCTTCAACATTCTTCTCCTGGGAGGAGAAATTTGCAAGACTTCATCAAGACTTCCTATCTTCAGCAGGGGATTAGGGCTATGATTAAAGGATTTTTTATTTACTTACAAAACCCTAGAATTGAAGACAAGTCTTTGAGAACAGTAAACAGTTTTTAAGTTCCATAGATTTAAAAAAAGAATTGAGGTGTTTAGGATCTGCTACAGGAGCTGGGGCTGTAACTCAGAGAATTTGCCCAGCATATGTGAGGCACTTGGTTCATTCCTTAGCACTGCATAAAGATAAACAAATAAAATAAAGACATTCTGCCCATATATACAACTACAAACAAAACAAAACAAAAATGAAAGATCTGCTATAGTATTTTTTGTTGTTGTTGTCTGTAGGGGGGTGGTACCAGGGATTTAACTCAGGGGCACTCAACCACTGAGCCCCAGCCCCAGCCCTATTTTGCATTTTATTTAGAGGCAAGGTCTCACTAAGTTGCTTAGTGCCTGGCTTTTACTGAGGGTGGCTTTGAATTTGCGATTTCCTGCCAGAGCCTCCTGAGCCACTGAGATTATAAAGGCATATGCTGCCACACCTGGCTTGCTACAGTATTTTAATTCAGGAATTCTTAATCTGGTGCATGGACTCTTGGGTGGTTAATGAATGGACTTCAAGGAGTCCATGGACCAACTGTAAATATAAATATCAAAAAAGTATGAATGGGTCACGATTTTCAAGGAATTTGTGATTCTAAAGTGTCCCACAGTACAAAATCCAAGAAATCAGAATGACAGGGAGGTCGAGGGTTCCAATCATTGTTTCCTCCTCTCTTCCGGCCCTAATCAACAACTAAGAATGGGAACAAAATTACCAAATTGGGTTCAATGATTTATTGGTAGGAATGATTAACCAGGACTGAACAACAGTGGTGGGATCTGAGCTTTCTCAGGGCTGTATGCTTCCTGCATTCCAAATAGAAGAAAAGCAGAACTCTAGAGGGACCCACCGATAGATCCTCTTAATTGCAGGCAGAGTAACTGAAGCTCAGCCAGCTGGCTCACAATTATCCAAAAAGGATAAAAAGAGTGGCAGTATGACCAGTCCAGGGAGCCTCATCTTTCCTGGTCAGTGACTCCAATTTCTGATAATGATGTACCAGTGGATTTTTACTTATTACCAATATCCCAAGTATATAAGTCACCATCTTGTTTTAGGAAGAATTAAGTAAGAGGGGAATCTTCCTTAGATTACTATACAAAGTTCCATGGACTAGGTGACTTAAATAGCAGTCATTTATTTTTTACAGTTCTGGGAGATGCAGCAGATTTGATTCTTGCTGAGAGCCCTTTTCCTGGGTTGTAAAGAGACATATCTCTTTGTATCCTCACCTGTAAGAGAGGAAGCTCTGTTGAGGATCCCTCTCATAAATGCAGTAATCCTATCACGAGAACCCACTCTCATTATCCCATAGATATCTAACTACCCCTAAAGTCTTCATCTGCTAATATTATCACATTGGGAAATATGGCTTCAACATACAAATTACGGGAGGACACAAACATTCAGTCGACAACAAGGGGAAGGTTGAAGAAGGAAATATCCCAATTCAAAGGGAAAGTTACCTTGTCTCTGTTTAGATGTGGTATGAAATATTTAAACATCCCTTGCTAACAGAAAGAATGATGTATGATGTACATAACAACCTGCCTTTCATTGAGCCCTCTGGAAGTAAGTTCAGTAAGTTCAAAAGCATAACCTTTGCACTAATCAAAGGGGAAGGCTGTTAGTTTCTAGTCTTTATCCCTTTTCAATCTCATGCCTAAGATTGTATAGTGTGGTGCTTCAAAAGGCCAGACTAGGGCATGATTCCTGCATTCCATTCCTAGATCCACCCCTTGTGACCTTCAGCAAGGTGGTAAAACCCTGTGCCTTAGTACTTTTGTCTGTGACACAGTTGATATTTGATAGTGTTGTTGTAATAAATAACTGGATTTATATATAAAAGCTGCCTAAACTCATTTACCACATGATAAGTAAGCACCCAAAGTTAGTTGCTATTTGCTAATGCAAACTTTGTTCTCCTTTTCATACAATTTTATGGTATATATCATAAATTTTATTTAGAAAGTCTCATCCATAACTTATCCCATATCACCCTGCTTTCAAAATTATCTACAAAATGTCCAGGAATTGGCTAAACAATAAGATACTCTGTAATATTGAAAGTTATTTTATGGAATGATATTTAGATATGGAAATATATATATATATATAATGTGTGTGTGTATAATTGTTAAATGAAATAGGATGCTATGAAGCATTTTGAAAAGTAAAATTTTTCTTAGATAACAAGTATATGTCAATAAAGTATTTGGATACTTACTGGAATACTAAAAACATTATTTTTAATTGATTGGTGGAATTTGGGGTGATTTATTTATTACTTATTCAATTTAAGTAATGAACATTGTTATGGCTTGGCTAAGTGTCCTCCCAAAGGCCCATGTGTGAAAGGCTTGGTCCCTGGTCTATGGCACTTTTGGGAGGTGGTGGAACTATTAAGAGGTCGAATGAGACATCTTAGGTCATTGAGGGCATATCTTCAAATGGAATAATGGAAATCTGGTTCCTTCCTTTCTCTTACTTTGCTTCCCCACTGCCATGAGGTGAGCAGTTTGCTCTGTCATGCGCTCCCCGCCATATTGTACTGCCTCACTACAGGCCCCAAAGCAGCAAGGGCCACTGAAAATGGACTGAATCTCCAAAACTGTGAGTCAAAATCAAATTTTTTTCTTGATAAGTTGATTATATCAAGATATTTTTATGGTAATAGAAAACCAAATAATCAAACGTGTACCTCTACAAAAATAATTAAAGTTACTTTTAAGAAAATAATTCAAGCTCAGAATCTTTAAGGAAACATTTGAAACCTGATTCCATTCACTACAACTATAAGCACACCACCACAGTGACCTTAATGTTTTCATTATTCTAGGTCTTAGCAATAATGCATTACACCTTCTAGTTGGTTATGTATATAATCTGTTTTTTCCATAAAATGGAAGAGACCTTAAAGATCATTTAGCCTGATTTCTCCGTACCATGTAGATGCTCTTATTCTCTTTGTCATTCCCTTCTGTCACAGATTGAGACATATTTTGTGTTAAATGATTCCACTGATTGAGTATCTAGAAACACAGGTCAGTGAAATCTACTGTTACACAGGTCTCAGGAATTACTTAATTACATTAAACCAAAATCAACCTCTAAATGATTGAGACAATAAAAGCTCTTTTTCTCTAGAATAACAGTAATTACACTTTAACTAGAGTTATTTTTCCCAAGTTCTCTATCCCCAGCTAAGCCTTTCCCATTCTTCCAACAGTTCTGTGTTTCTCCCACTGCCGCTGCCGCCACCCTGGTTCAAGCTACCTTCTCCTCCCTCTTGTCATTTCATTCTCTACACAACAACATAATATGTCACTCAGATCAAGAGACTTCTCACTTGCAATTCTTTGTTCCCATTTCCCTCACAAGGAATCTAAACATCTCCTATATCCTGTGGGAGATTTGGCCTTCCTTCTCTCCCTCAACTGTTCTCAGCACAGCTGCATGAAGGGGCAGAGCACCTTCTCACCTCACTGTCCTGCCACTGCTATTCTCGCCTTGGCTTCTTATCCCTCAAGTGTCAACTAAATGACACCTCCTCAGTGAAGTCTTCTACCTGATTTATATCTGGAGGTGAGGAACAGAGAGTTGAATTAACCATCCTCTCTGCGGCATGTTACCAACATCATTACATGGAAGGCTTCCTATTATTTTCTTTAGTTATTTCCCATTACTTTGCCCACCACTTCACTGCTCCTATCTCCTTTGCTTCACCATTAGGCAATTTTAATGTGTTTTATGTGAATTGTATTGCGAAAATTGTATTTAGTCATACAAGATTTATGAATTGTATAGGTTTATTTCTTATTTGAGTAAGCACCATCTTTTAAAAATTTAACATTAAAAATAAAATCTATCCTTAATACTAAGAATATGACTCCTTTGTTTCTAATGTGTGTATAGTATTTCCCAGGGCACATCCATACATTCAAAGCCTTCATTACCTGCTGGTGGACATGTAGATGGTGTCTAATCCTCCAATATCATGAAACTACCACAATGAACAACCTCACAAAAGTCATTTTTGGAGCCTACATGTCTCAGGGATATATACATGATGGAGTATATTCACTTTTAATTTGAATAAGTACTATCAGAATGATATCTCTGGGCTAATCTCCAATGAGTAATATTTAAGGGTCCCTATGTTCACAATTTTCTGCCTACAATCGGCATTATCCAGCTTCTATTTTTTTTAAATAAATCTGATGGACAGGAAGTGATATCCTATCTTTGTTTTGTGTTTCTGTTAATGTAGAAAAGGCATGAACATCTCCATATGCAGGGCCATGATGTATGGATGTGTGCTATCTACTCACTAAAGAACATCCACTCAAAACTGTAGATGGAGACATCCACTCCATTCTCTGCATGCTCTGGTGCAGAACTCTAGCTATTTAGAAGAAAGCTGACTATTTCTAATTCTCCCCAAAGCAAAATAAACTAATCACATTCTTATTAATCACCTAATTTCCAAATTCTGAGAACTCTTATCCCATATCTTTTCCCCCTTAAATTGAAGATCCTTTTTTGTTGTTGTTGTTCATCTTTAAGTAATTCATTGAGTATTATAATCCCTTTTTGATTTTAGGGATTTTTTTCCCTCATTTTGTCAACTGTCCAATTTTCCCATTACATTCTTTTAATAGAACTTGCTAATTTTGACATAATTAAAATTTGTTTTCTTTTTTTTAATTATGGGTTTTGCATAAATACTTGTACATTCCTAATTCACAAATGTATTTTCCTACAATATTTTGCAATAACTTTATAGTTTCACATTTCACATTAGATATTTAATCTTTTTGGTAATCTCCTTTGACCATGGTGTAAGATAGTTATCTGATTTTATTTTCTTTCACATTCTACACCATTTTCTGTACATTTGCTAAGCAGTCAGGTTTTTCTCTGTTAATTTATAGTACTATCTTTATCTTCTAATAACATATTGTCTGTGAGCTGTCTACTTAGTTTGATTTATTTGTTCATACTCAAACATCACTGCTTTGCTTAGCTTTGTATATGGATAGATAATAGGGTATGTTCATTGTTTTATTTGGCTAAGTAGCATAACGGAAGTCCCAAGGTACTCTCCAAAGAGTGATATCTGAAAGTTCCAATAAATCAAGCATCCAATTTTGCTTTTTGTTTTTGAAAAATGACAGCTTTTCAATTACTACTATTTTTTCACACAATATTTAGAATATGGATTTTCAAGTTCCTGAAAATATCCAATTGGAATTTTTATTAATATTTTGTTAAATTTAAAGATTATTTGAGGAGACAATTAACTTATTTATAGTATAAAATCTAAAAGAGAGGACTGTCTCTCCATTACACATTTCTTGGTTTTTCCTTTAATAGGTATCTAAAATGTTTTCTAATGTAATCTTATGTATTCATTTTTAATACATATATGTATTAAAGTTTGTTAATAATCTGTTTTCTTATTTTAATATTAGGCTAATTGTCTTTATAGGGAAAAACATAATTTTTGGAATTTTGTATTTTATCTGACAATCTCACAAAATTCTCTAATAAATTCTTATATTGGTGTATTGAATCCATTGGCTCTTTTCTAGGTAGATTACTATATTGGTAGTAATATAGTAAAAAAAGGGCACATTCATTTCTTTCCTATAAAATGTTACAACTCTTATTTTTGTTTCTTTCCTAAAGGTTTACCTCAGAAATTTTGTACTATATTAAACTACAGTGATGACAGTGTTATCCTTGCTTTAATCTTAAAGGAAAATCATCTGCTTTGTCACTAAGTTTAAATTCTCCTATAGGTGTACAGTTTTTAATCAAGTTCAGGAAGTGTCCTTCCATTCCTAGTTTAAAAATTATTTTAAATTTTAAGTGTATTTTATACATATAAAACCTTTTTTTGCCTTTAATAAAAAATAGATTAAATATGAAATTTTTTAAAAAAATTCCACATTTAATCTATTTTATCAAACAGTGAGACACTTTTTGATGATGAACCATTAAGGACAGATTGGTAGGGATGTGGCTGATAAGCTAATCATACTTTATTAGGACTGATTAATTTCCTCTTGATTTGCATTTCATATGTTCTAGTGATTAGGATGCAGACTGCTTTATTTATCTTCACATTGCGGTTCACCGCACAACATTCTTCACGCAGTTAACAAAAGACATTGGCTTAATAAATAAAGGAAGGATAAAAGAAGGGTAATAAAGACACTGTTAGATACAAGAAACTTCCTCTGAAAGGAACATCCAGTGAGGTCCATGAAAACCGACTGAAAATTGTGTATACTTTTAACACACTCTTAAGAAAATGGGTATTAGGTTCATTGATGGTCTAAACCCATAAGAGAGTTTTTGCTCCTGAGAAAGATATTATCAAGTATTTCAAACCCATGAAATTCTTTTCGATGGCAAAATATTTTCTGTGATGATGACAATTATGAGAGGAGATGATGCTAGATGACCTTTAATCATTTCTTCTTAAATCAACATATGCTTTTTGTACAGAGAAAAGACTCAATCCCTGCCCTTAGAAGCTTTTATACACCACTGGGAAAGGAAGACATTAAGGGGTTACACAAATAAGAATATAGTTGAAAATGAATAAGCACTATGAGAATATATGATAAGAGAATTTTACCTATTTTATATTTATCTACATATATATTTTAGCTACTATAAACTTACCTGGAGAAAGATGTCCAGGAAAAAAAGAGATTACTGAAAGAAGCCAGACAGAATTTTATAATTCTTGAGTTACAAAGTAGATTTTCCATATATGGGATAAGCAACAAGGCTTAGGATACAACAAAAAGAGATGGGGAAATGTTTCAGTTGTTCTCTGAGATGAACTCCCAAGGTGAGTAGCTCTTAGAACCTGGCTGTGATACTAAGTTCCTTTTCCAAGCTGCCACATGCTGGGGATATCTAAGGAGAAGACAAATGTTGTTGGAACACGTTCCTTTTTAAACTTCCAGATAGCAATCTGAAATTAAATTTAATTCTAGATGTAGCTTCTGAGACTAAGAAAAGAAGCAATGGATATGTGATTTACAAACCCTAGGTAGAAATTGGCTCCAGGAAGGAATGATGATATTCCAACCTAATCCAACCAGCACTTCATAAAGTGCCTTTCCCTTGGGCAAAACACACACATGTAAATATTTTCTAGTTAATCGAACCAACAGCATCTTCAGAAATTGGAGTCACTATTTTGGCTAAACAGCTTTAATTGTATATATCTAAGGTTTATTGAATGATTGATACTCACCTCTGTTTATCATTTAGTGTGTGCACATCATAAATAAAAGATCAGTCATATTTTAAGAGATAATGAGCTAAGGGATAGATTGGGAAATTTTGTGGAGTTAACATAGGTAGATTAAATAAAATATCTTATTTGAGTCTTCAAAATATAAATGAGACACTTAAATATATTTTAATTGAAATTGGAAACATGCTAAATTGATAATTGGAATTCTCCAAACTGAAAACAAACACCTTAACTATACAAAAATAGGAGAGAAAGAGAGAGAGAGAGAGAGAGAGAGAGAGAAAGTTTAAGTGGATCCACTCTATAGCCAAAGAAACTAACATTGTCATTTACTAGTTGTGCAACCATGGACAAGTTAATCTCTCTGAGCTCTACTTTATGTATAAAATTTATCTAAAGTATAAGGAAATGTGTAAGGCATTTACTTGGGCCCATGAGATATCAAAGTACTCAATATATTTGAGATATTTTTATTTGTTATTATGAAGGTGGTTCTTTCCCATCAGCTCCACTATCATGAATTCATAAACTTTGTTTCAAGAGTTGGAAAAGTACATGGAATAACAGTCAAGTGCCTAGATCCTTCACAGTGGCTACAGTAGTCTCCAAGTGTTTGGAAACCACTGGAAAATTTTTTTCTTCTGATTATGGCCTCCTGATGATCTTGGGTGCCTTATTGCTTCAGTTACCAAATATATTTTGATAATTCCCACTCCATAGCTTTTCTCCTCCTCGAACTTCAGGCTTGTGTATCTAACTGCTTATTGAATCCTCTCAACACTTCAAATGCAATAAATCCAAAGCTCAACTCACCACACAATGCAGACCTGATGTTCCTCTCTGACAGATGTGAGGGTCAGGGTTGATTTAATTGACTAACTGACCAGGCTGGTTCTTATTTTCTCATAAATCTGTTAGAGATTAGAAAAGATCACTTTCCATAACAGAGAAGAGCTGTTCTTCAGTCAAGGATAAGTGAAAAGGGCATTGTTCCCTTCTACAACATTCAATAAGCCATTTCAAGAGATTCTGTAGCTTGAACCATGACTATTTTTTTTCACACAGAGTATTTTAGTTGCTTCTAAGCCGTGTGTGTGTGTGTGTGTGTGTGTGTGTGTGTGTGTGTGTGTGTGTACTGGGGATTGAACTCAGGGATGCTTAACCACTTAACCAAATCCCCAGCACTTTTTATTTTTTATTTTGAGACAAGGTCTCGCAAAGTTGCTTAGGGCCCACTAAGTTGCTGAGACTGACTTTGAACTTGAGATCCTCCTGTCTCAGACTCCAAGCTGCTGGGATTATCGGCATGCACCACCACCCACCTGGCTCTGATTGTGCCTCTGCCTCTCATTGGCTGGGAATTTTTCATCCTAGAGTGTAAATTACAAGCCCTGGGTGACCTGCCTTTACCACTCCAGTTTCCTCACAGCTTCTTTTGACTTCACACTTTGTTTCAATAATCCTAAACAATTTTCCATTTTTCCTTTCAAGTTTGATAACTTTGTCATTTTGCTGATGCCTTTAACAATATCTTTTCCATAATGCCTACTCATTCTTCAAAGATAATCTCAGACAGCATATCTCCAGGATGGCCTCCCCGACGCATTCGGGTTGGGCTACCTGACAGCTCCCTGGCCCCCTTGCATCCCTGGCTTGCTTACTGCACTGCATTGTCAAGACACCCCCTTCTTCTGACATCTAAGTGCTCAGCATCTCCAGGTTAATGCTTTCCTATCCTGCATCCCTAGCACTATGCTAAAATTTAGTGAAGGAGGCTGAAGAAAATGTGTGCTGAAGATGTTCAAGCAGAGATAAATCAGAGGCTCTAAACACTGGCTGCATACAGAAAACAACTAAGGATATTTTGAAAATACAGATGCCAGCAACTCACTCCAGTTCACTGAAGTCAGAAGCTTTGGAGGGGAGTCTGGGTGTTTAGGCATTTAAAACTCAGGTATTGATAATGTGCAGCTGGGACTGGGAACCCACTGGCTCCATGATCACTGAAAAATGATTTGGTGAATGGTTTCCAGAGTCAGATAAAAGTTAATGCTTAAGGCACCTTTACTCATGAAGTTATATGACATGATTGCTGATATTATGTTTATTTTTTTTTTAAATATTGCCCCCCACATTATTATAATGTTTTGTTTTGCACTCAGGTGACTTGGTTGATCAGTCAGGCACCAGATTATGATCACCCTAAAACCTTAATGTTCTTGAAAGAATATCCTCCAAATTCAGACATCTGATTAAAAGATTGTGAGAAAATAGTCTCAAGGGGTGTTTTACATGCCTCATAGATTCCTATACACATATCAGAAGTCTCAAGTGTGAAACTTCCTGGTTCTCTCAAAATGCCATATTTGTAATATGCAAACCATTACTGTCTCTTTATAATGACTGAAGTGAAGAGCAGTGAATTTGCTTTCTTTTATAATATCTGGGCCTTCTATAATAAAGGCAGTACCATATTTTGACTCCATGTACTTTTATAATGAAAAAGACTTGGTACAAGTTCTATATGGAATAGAAATGCTAATTTGGAATTAATGCAAAAATTATTAGTGTTTGTGGGAAGAGTAAGTGGCTACAATTTTGCCATTTTGAGCACTTTTTAAGAAAAGGAATGTTTAAAAATATAAAAATGGTCAATCAATATGTTAGGAGCAAAATACCCTGGAGTACTGAAATTTCAAAACTAATATTCAAACTCTGAATCTGTTTGATTAAAAAAGTTTAATGAGCTATAAAATAAATACACTTCCATTAAATATTAAATAAATTATTTACAACTTGAAAAAATACTTTTTATCTCCATGCATCTCTTTATGTACAGAAATTATTTAGCATAAAAAAGTGACAATTGAAAGTTTAAAACCATCAGAACAAAAAGGTTCCATTTTCTTCACTGAAAGGAGGACCGATTCATCATTTACAGTTGTGACTTCGCAGTGACTCTGACCTGATACCCTGTTAAAAAATAAAGCATTAGAGAATAAGCTTAATTCCAACATAGTTTTAAAAAATTTCAATGAAAAATCAGCAATCAGAATTTCTGCCATTTTTTTTCAAAATTGTTTTATGAAAAATGCTAAAAGCTTTTCAGAAACAAAATATTGCTTTAGCTTGAATTCTCTTTCATTTCTGCTTGGATTATAGGCCTCCTTAGAAAACTAAAGATGCTCATTCCAGTTGCATAAATTTCTGCTTAATAAAAAAAGCAATAACCGTCATGAAAATTAGGTTTCCTAACTAAATCTACACAGTGGACATAATTAAAAACAGAGATTAAGTGGCTCATTGTACTTATGATATGCAGTTAATTTAGGATAATTAGTACCAAGAGCATAATAATAGTAGCTACCAGTTAATAGGCAGCCACTAAATGCCAGCACAGCATATTCCTTTTCCTAAAATTATTCTGGGACCTACACTGAGAAATCTTGATGGCACCAAATAACCAAAAATCTACCCTATTTATATTGGTGGTCTTAACTTCATCACAATAGGCCAATACATTAAAATTTTGATGTAATAAATACTGAGTATAACATTGCTATAAATAATGATTTATTTCATGAGGTCTGAGACTAATTCTCTAACAGGCTGAGAATATAATATCTGTACCTAACCAATGTTAAATAGAGTGGGGTTCTCTAAGCATCAGAATCATCTGAACACTCATTAAAGATAAAAATTTCTGATTCAGTAGATTGAGCATTGGGCATAGGAATATTCACGTTTAACAAGCATCTCTATTAAACCCACTGACATTAGGAAAACAGCGCCTTAAGGAGGTGACATCTTCAATGTCTGAGGAGATGAAATTCTTTCTTATGACCGACTTTAAGTGTATCCTTGATTTCTTTTCCTCCCTCTTCCATTGGAAGTTTTATTTCATGAACTCCTTTCTTTAATTGTCAATGAATTATCCCTCTTCATACCTTCTTACCTTCTACTTACAACATGCTAACTCTCCCTTTTCATTTTTTGGTGCTGAGGATCAAACCCAGAATCTTGTACCTGCTAAGCATGCATTCTATCAATGAATCCTACTCTCAAATCCTACAGCTCTCCCTGTGGACAAAAGTGTGTGTGTGTGTGTGTGTGTGTGTGTGTGTGTATAAAATTTATTTACTAAGTTACATACCCCTCTGTTTCTACTTCCTTTCTTTAAAAGGAGTATTTAATCTACTGTCCCCACTTCCTCAGCCTTTTAGAACAAGCACCCCGCTCTGGCTCTCCAATGTATGAGCTCAACCTATCATTACAATATTCCCTTCTTTAATTTTCACTGGAGCCAGGCTGTTTTCTAAAATGATCTGTTTCATCTCTCAGTATTTAATACCCATCTTCCTTTTCTTCATAATTGCTTTTTACCAATCTCACAGGTCCTTTAAGGTTTACTTTCAATGTCACGCTAAATATATATAATTTTCTGCTACCAAAATGCCTCTCACAAGATTCTTTCATTCATCAGAAATTTTTCATACTCCATTGGTTCTTTCTGGTGACTTCCCTTAGTATTCTGATTCTCTGCATTCTCCCCTATTCTAAATGTTATGTTCCTTGAGAACTCTCTCACATCTATATACCTTTTAATACTGAATAAGTACATAGCCCATTCTCAATACCAAACTCAATCTCATACTCAAAGAATAATACCTTTCATATAGCCATTAAGAGTATGTTCATAATTAAAACATATTCCTCATTTTTCTTGAGATTAATAGTGCTATATTTTCACAAGTATAGGATATAATGTAAAGTCAAGTTTACAAGTCAAACCTGTATTATCTTCAGTTATGCTATAGAATGTGCATGTCCATTTTCTTGTTGAAGTTTCTTTTGTTCTTCTGCTTCTTCTTCAAATTCTCTGAAGTATCTTTTTCGAAGCCTTGAGAGAAGAAGATGTTCTACTGTTACTAAAATCCCATCCATCTATATGTTGACTGAGGTTTCCCCAAATACAAGGGATTCCTTCTCATGAGCTCTTATAGACAACAGAGCAGCATACTTCATGCTAAACAAAAGCTTAAACCCAACAATAAAATACCACCAGTATTCTCTTTTAAGGTGACATTTATGTTGCCTTTATATAAACATATTTCCAGAGAACAGAGGTTTAAATGCATCTTTAAAATGTAAACTTTCAGAAGGCATGGAACATAGCCAAATGCCTTTTATTTTTCCTTAAGAATTTAGTACAGCTGCCAAATACACACTTGGAGGAGATGGTGGTATAGTTTTATAACACATGGACTTGATGTTTATACACACCAATTTAAATGATCAGAATTTTTTGAAACCAGCTTGCAAAAACAAGTTGTTTTATTTATTTCTAAATATAAACATTTCCTTCTAATTTCAAACATTGCTATAAAAATTCAGTGGATTAAAAAAAATTTGCCATTATACAAGCAATTCAATTTCTAGTAGGTCTTTAATAAATCTACTAAACATTATCATCAAAATCGTAAGGACTTTCATTATGATATTTAAGGAAAAAATTTACTTCAATTATGGAAAACCCAGTAATTATGGCTTAGGCTTATGTTTGTTTTGTTTCATATACAAAAATAATATGAGAGTAAAGGAGGAAAAGTGTGGCTTAATTTTAAGAGTGCTAACATGATAGATTTCCATATTTTTCTAAAGGATTATTAAATATTGCAAGTTGAATGACTGAAAAATTTAATTATTGCAAAACACCTTTCTTAACAAGCATTTTTTCTTCTATCCCCATATATCAAATAGTAATGATTTATCTGAGGATATCTTCCTAAACCACATTTATATATCTGACTTGAGGTACTAGAAGATCAGAATAAATTCCAGGATGTGCAAAACAAATTTAAGCTATACATCAAACTTCATGTGCCTGATAAAACAGCTCTTTACATGCCATTTTATCACTATCTGATCTGAATTTAAGATAATAGTAAACAATAGCAAAAGATAACCACTTGTTTCCTGAAGGACAGCAGTAGTAGTTCATGTACAGGATCCAGTGAAAAGTAATTTACCAAGACCTAAAATTAGAATAATGAGTCCACTGCTTTTCCCAAGCTCCAGTGGCACATGAGTCATCACAGAGCCATTCATGCCCTCCCCCAACTTCCCTCATTCAGTATCTTCTGTTTGGTAGACAAAGCCGTTTTATGTACCCATCAGTGCCTACTACATAGAGCAGGCCAGTTCTAGCTTTCATTGGTCATGAAGTGAAGTATGTGATGTTGTTAGTAACAGAGGGAATATACTGTTGGAGTGAGGTACTAATAGAATTCTTCTTGCTTCCTACACCATGCCATCTGGAGGAAATGTTTTGGTTACACTCTCATTGTTATTTGACAATAAGAAAATAGGCATAAACTGTGAATAAATTATCACTGTGCTATGAAACTACAAACTCAGGATTTTGCATTCCAAGACAAGCAGAGACATGTCTCTTCTGGGCTGCCAATTTGAGGTTCTTTGTGATTTTTTAATACCAAGGCAGTGTGTCTGATGCTATGAATCTACTATTATTTTCTGGGCAACATGCTTCATCTTAAAATATTCATAGAAGATAACAGCACTTTCTGAGATTCAGAAATAACTGTGAGAGAAAGATGACATGCAATAAAACCATCCATTTTTAAGTTCAAAAAATTGCCATGAAATTCTGAAAGAGAACTTAATGTGTTGAGTTTCTATGGTAGACAAAGTAATATAAATTCTGACTGTATTATTCAAAGATCATATGCTACCAAAAATAACTAATTCAAAATATTCTAGTAGGGTGTGATAGAAATATTAAAGAAAATTAACCTTATTAGGAATTGTTAAGCTGTGCCATACTTACTGGACTGTAATAACAACAGCAACAGCTGTGAAGCTTGTAGCAGAGACAAAGGCAGCTATAGCTGCTAACGCAACTTTTGAGAAATCTCTGTCACCCATGCTGTGAGTCTTCATGGATTTTTCTCCACACCGTTCACCAAAATAATCATGATGACACCTGCAAACAACCCACATTTAGAAATTATAATCACTAAAAACGCCTTATATATTCCCAGTTCACTTTCTAAGTCAAAAACAGCTATGTAATTCGAACATTTTAAAAAAGTTAGGTATTTGTATTTCAAAATCATGAGACATAGAATGCATTCTAGCTAAATATCCATTAGTCAAGATTAGTATGGGTGTGTTAGTCCAAGAAGACACACCTTGCTATTCTTTGTCTTCTTTTATGACCAACTGATGAGTTCAGTGACTTATATAGTTAATATATTCCACTATCATCTAATGTGTTAGCAGTTTTGGGGGGCTAGAAGACAAAGTGGCTACAACATGAAAAATTAGGTGAAGAGTTGATTAAGAATCTTTTTTAAAAAATACATATTGTAAAACAATGATTTATAGCAGTGATCCTCAAAAATATAGCCCACAAATCCAATCTGGCCATTTGCCAGGTTTTTTACAACTCATTCTTAATGAGATTTAATCCTTTTAATTGGCTATATAAGTACAAATACAATCTCAGCCCACAAAACCTAAATATTTTCTACTTGATTTCTTAATAAAAAGTGTTCTAAATCACTGGTTTATACACTGGAAAAAAATCAGTGGTTTCTGCAGCTAGGGATTTTTCAGATATGGTGTAGGAAATACATAGTTCTTTGTAATTCTTTGAAACTTACTTGCATGTTACTGCCTCCAGATTCTCTATATATTTGCATTCTCCATGAATGCAGAAATTTTGAAATTCTGCATCACATGGATTTTTCTTCTTTTTGTTTCTTCTATTTTTTCCACTTTTCCCTCCCTTTTTCTTTCTTTTGGGTTTATCTGAAGTCTTTTCACTTTCTGTTTTGTTTTTCTTGGGCTTAATTACCTGTTCAACTGAAAAAAGAAAATGAGATTTCTTAACAGTCTCTCTCATCTTGAACATTATTTTGGATCCATGAGACAAAGAAATCAGAGCAGTGAGAGCTCACAGGGAGATAACAACCATGTTTGTTTCATTATTTAACACAATACACACAATAAGTGGGCAGAGAATATCAGTTGTATGGCAATTAAACATCTGAACACCTTAGTTATTTTATTTACACATTTTTATTTTGAATTATTTGTATTGAATTTGTATTATTATCATCATTAGTATTAATAGTAAGACTTATGTGTCTAAGAAAATCCATTAAATATTTTTAGCATTTCTTGAATTTCTAATACATTCCATGTTCTGGCAATGAGTATCAATTTACTTGAATCTAGATCATGACTGCATGTACTGTTATCCATATGACATAATGAGGAGACTGAAATTTAGTGAAGACAAGCAACTTGTCCTAGGATATGTAGCTAGAAAATGACTGTGCTGGGATGACAAAAGCCTGTTATTTTTTCATAATACTCTTCCTTCTCTTTGGAAAGTCAATGTCATTGATTAAAATGACATTGAACTTGGGGTTTAATTTGCTGATTTTATTTACCCATATTGGCCCTGGGCTCACTGTTATAGTTGGGAATTAGTAGACACTATTGGAGAGTGCAAAAAACTGAGGATTATATATTAATCAATTTTTCCAGATTACAACAGATCACAATTGATACCTTTCATGGTGCTCATTTCTGTGTTTGATCTATTTAAAAATAATCCAGGAATATTTGTTAATTGATCCCTCAGACATTTAACTTAACAAATCTATAGAAAGTTTGTTCAGGGTGTAACTTTTATGCTAAAGTCATAGAGGGGAAGTTTCCATTTAGTGGTATGCATTCTGTTCTACTAAAACCTCAATAGGTTTATATGATGAACTATTTAGCAAGTAGATCCCAATGAAAAGAGAAAATATCATTTATCATAAAGGTCACACAGTACCCACTAAATAGAAAACTTCAGAACCACAGTGTGAAGGTTAACAAGAGTATGATAAATAAATATTATGAATATTTCGACAGGCTATTATAATAACACTAACAAAATTCAAATTAGGAGAACTGTCTAACACAGGTGGTTATGCAATTTTTATATTGAAATTTTCCTCTGATCCAAAAAAAGTACAAGTTAGAGTAAGTCCTCTAAGAGAAGCATTTTAAATGAATATTACTCTACTTTATCAGAGAGATTACAAATCATAGATAGAGGCAAATAATAGTATCTATGCTAAAGTGTGGCAATAGACATTATACCCATGGACATTTAACTGAACAGCTTTCCAAAGAAGTTCTTCCAGTGATCTCATATTATTTTATAATGCATTGCAATCTGAGCAATAGTTATTAGCCCTAGTAATAATGGATTTGGCTTTCTGATGTCTTAACAACTTAAAATACAGTTAAGAGACAAGTTGCTAGATACCTGGATGGTCTAATCTCATCCAACTGTAAGAATTGCAAGTGAACCTTTTCCCTAGCCCAAGTTCAGAAATAAGGGAGTACAGAGGTCACTACATCTTTGCCCAGCTCCCACTTAAACCACTCTCTTTCCCTCTGGTTCCACTTGTTCTCTCTTCTCTAGCTTTGGGATTCAGGGAGAGGAGACGTCAGGGAAACTGTTCAGAAAAGAAGAGGCCTTAAAAAGCTCTGAAACTTTCTTTCCCTGCTCTAGATGAATGCTCCCAGTACATGAGATCTGACTTATTGATGGCCTCTTCTTCCATGAAACTCCAAAGTAAAATGAGGGTACTGAGCAACATTTATCTCTTTCTTTGGTATTCATTTTATGTAAAGGGTCTTTTAAAAAGATCAGATAACAGGAAAAGTGAGCCATATTTTAACTAACAAATGGAATTTGGAGTTAAATCATGATTTTAGTGATATAAAATTTATGCATACTTGTTCTTTATTATTTCTAGAAGGCATTATTGTCATTACCAGTTTCTCAACACCAAGTATTTTAAAGGAGAAAAGTCAAATTCCTCCTGTCCCATTTACTTTTTTTCTGTTGCCTTGTGTTAAAATGCAGTTATCTGGGGAAGGATGAGTTGGGGAAAGGGGATACAGATGCTAAGAAACAAAGCAAATAGGAATGGTTAAGGTCTACTTCTGTCTCAGAATAGAGGTCACATGGCATAATGTGAAGGAACATAATATCTGGAATAAAACAGAATGGGGTTCTAATTCTGACTTAACTGCTACCTGTGCAGCCTTGGGCAACACAATCTTTTTTTTAACATCATTTATTGCACCTGTAAAATAAAAATAATGATGCCTACACTTAGTAAAGTTGAGAAGATTCAATTTAAACATAAAACATAAATTAATCCTCTAGACATAGGATGTGATCCTATTTAGAACTTTCTGACTCAGTTTACCTAGAAAGGTATGCAATTCACACTTTTCTGAAGCAGTTTTGCTCCTGTAAACCCACATGCATTCAGTTACATTTCCCCTTTATCCTCTACTTACCTCTGACTGAATCATCCACAATGTAGCCAGATATTTGTAGTTCAGCATCATATTCTAAATAGTCATAGTCAGTTCCTGAGGACACTTCAGTACTAGAAGGCGTTTCAGTCACAGGGGAAATCTCAATTCCTGGGGTCGTCTCATTTCTTGAAGCAACCTCAGGTCCACTAGTACTATGGTTCTTGGACAATGGTTCCCCTTTCCCAGAGTCAGTGTCATTGAGATCCAATCCAATAGCATGATGGCCTGCAAGGGAAAGATTAAGGAAAGAAAAGATGAAGCAGGGTGCCTCTCTCACCAGCCAGCTATGTTAAGTAGAACTGTTTATCTTCTGATATCAAAGCAGTTATTGCACATGTGCTATTGTTTTTGATTGAGTCACTTCACATTTTGCCAAGAAGCAAACTCAGCTGTTCCAATTACAGAGCTTCTTTTATCCATGGTTTTCTTTCCACAGATAGTCTACATTAATCTCCACATTTTAAAAAAGGGCCAAATTAATGCAACATAAACACTTAACAGGTAATGTCTAAATATTCCCATCACTTTGCATTCCAAATTCATTTGTATTGCTAAAATGCTATCTCTCCCCATCTTTGTAGGTTCTACATAAAGATTAAATTTTCTCAACATTTGCTCACATTTTTTTTTAAATCATGTATATACAAAATGTAAAAGTCAATGTAAAAAGTAATGTCAATTTGGTGGCTGATAATAATTATCATTGTCATTTTTTCATTATTATTTTTATTTACATAGGAAAGAAACTTAAGGACTAGGTAAGATTTGGGGTCCAGAGTTTCAAGACCCTACCTTTATCTTACTTTATGTTTTAGGTTTCAATCAAACAGCATCAGAGAGGTGATTTTAATCTTTCCCCAGGACATGAAAGTAAAAGGTGAAAATACAATCAACTAGACAAGAGGAGACGGAGAATTTAGGCAGGAGGCACCAAACACTCCTGGTTCAGGAATTAACTACTCTGTTGAAATCTTTCTGAACCTTTCTTTATCTGTACAACCAAAGGTTAAGATCAAAGGATCTCTAAAGTCTCCATCACCTGGACTAAAGTAAAAGTACAAGTATTCTTCAGGACACTCCTCCTGGCTGGATGCTAGAGACACTTGTCTGGGTTTTCTCTCTTCTCCGAGGGAGTAACCTTAGAGGGTGATCGCCTCCAGCGGGACAGATTTCTTTTTGGAGAAGCAGTAGCAACATTCAAAAGGCGACAGATTCTGCCTGCCTGGAGAGAATCACCAGGCGGTTCAGAGCCAGCAGATCCTCACCTGAGCCGAGGATCAAGAGCAACAGCACCACCGGCGCCTGAGGCAGCAGCGGAGTTCTCATTGGTCCCTCGGGACGTCGGCGTCTGGGTCTCTGGGGCAACTCAGACGGCAGCTACTGGCAGAAGGAAGAAGTGGTGGGAAAAAAAGGACACAAGAGCGACTGTGCTCCTGTGTTCGAAGACCCGGTCCGGCCCCGCCCGGCTCAGCTCCGGTGAGGGGAGCCGCCGGCGCCCTGGGCTCCGCGCAGGATCTCTGGGTTGCCACTCGCTCTCAGGCAGCAAGGTGTGTGAACGTTCGGCAGGCGCCCGCGCACCTGCCGCTTTATAGGGCCGGGCGGGGGGGGAGCCACCGCCTGTGACGTCACTACCGCGGCTGTGGGTGGAGGCGGGAGGCCGCCCCAGAAGTTACTACCCCAAAACCACACACGGATGGCGGGGGCCACACCTCCCTCGTGTGTAAAGAGCCGCGGGGAGGAAATAGAAAGTCAACCTCTAGGTGCAAGGAGAAAAAAAATATCCATATTCTAGAGTGGAGAGGTAGTACCGGGCAGTCAAAAGTTCCAAAGTTTCAAACAATCTGAAAAAAAATAAAATAAAACCTCTGTATATATTTTGGTTGATCTCAACGACAGAAAAGTTCCATGATGTAAAAGTACTGTAAGACCAAGAGTGACTAAGCAAGGGTAGCTTGTCTTTAGTGAGGATAAATGAAGTTCATTAAATGAGGAGAGAATCTCCTAAAGGGAAACTTCTTCAGGTATGATGGGCTTTCATCAATCAAAGGCCCTTTGCCACCCACTCTGAAATGGCCAGAATTTCAAACCATCTCCCTCCCCACTTTTTAGGTGGTTCAGGGTCCTGGCCAAAATTAGTATTTAGTGATCTCTTACTATGCACTTAAAATTTTAAAGTATCATCTCCCCATTTTACAGGGAGATAAAGGGCAGATTTTACAAAGCAAAGAAGAAGTTGACACAGCGTGTGATGGCAAGTGTCACGTAGATTTGATTCAAATTCATATGGCCCTGAAGTTGGCCTCTTGCCACTCTGATAAAGAAATATAGGACTAAACTGATCTCTGAAAAGAGGATTTCTGGGCAGAACAATGCTTAGGAAGAATCCATTTCTGCTGGTAACATTGACATTTGGGCAAAGGGTAGTGCCAGAGGCTCTGCCTGTCAAATCCCAAGATAAAAGAATCAGCTTTGACCACCCTTTTAGAACCCAGAAGGCATTTAATCATAAGTAGATAAAATGTAGAGGAGAGAGGGAGCTGCTGAATTTAACTTTGATGTAGTGGCAGCTCCAGAACTGGAATTTTCCTGACTTAAGGAAGAGAAACAAGTTGCATTGTTCTCCCTCTTTAACTGTCTCCTTGACCTGGAGATACATATCTCTTCCCTGATAGTGCCAGTAAAACAGCCTTTTTAGGAATGTGGGTCACAGTGCCTCTTGTCCTCATTCTGAGAAACTTTTTAAAAGCTTACTGGCCTTTCAGTGGTATATCACAGGGAGTAGGCTAAATAATGCCATACGTTTTGCAGAATAAAATGAGCAAGAGTCATGAATCATGTCTTCAACATTTGTTGAAAGTGTGTTTTGTGTAAACCACCTGTTATACCGTTATGGGGGCAGGGGGTGGGAGTTTAAGAGGACGATTAAATAGTCACCAAATGCCTGTGTTTCAGAAGTTCCTTGGTGTGGCCCAGACAGCATCTCTGGTTATCCTGGAAAGTTTGAGGAAAGACTGAGAGACCCCCTGAAAGGCCTTCACAGCAGAAAGTTCAGATGAACAAAAAGACCCAATGTTGAGGTGTGACCAAGTGTGGGAACTAAGGCTGGAAAGGTGGCACTGCACCTTCCAGGGTGAAGCAGGGGCCTGCACTGTCATCTTTTTTGGTGGATGAGGCGATTGTGATTCAGAGATTAAAGACTTGCCCAGGATTTCAAAAGGTGATAGTAGAGATTTTGTTTGGAACTCAGGCAGTTGGCTTATAATGTACATTTTGTTTCCCTAGGTGTCAGTTTTGTTCTGTTTTGTCACTGTTCCTCCAATTTTCCTTTTATAAAATTTATTTTTTAATGAACAAGTGAAAATTATAGCTATGTTGTACAATATAATGTCTTGATATGTTTTCACTTGGGCTATATCGGGCTATTTAACATTTGCCTTACCTCCCATTTTCTTACTCTTTATTCTATCATCAGAAATGGTCCACTTTCTATTTGAAGTGAAATTGGGCTCTTTACATTAGAAATTGCTTAGTCTTTCTCCAATTGGAAATTCAGAGGATAATAATTTACATTTCTGTGGCACATAACCTAGATCGTGGAAACAGAATAGCTTAGAGCTTAATATGAGCTTTAGAGTTGAATCAATCTAGGTTTTCATATCCAAACTCTACCACATACTAAATTCCTGATATTTAAAAAAACCTCAAATTCCTCACCTGAAAATATGAATAAAGAAACACCTACCTGCTATTAAGCAGGTCAAATGAGATAAAATATATAAATAAGTAGCACAGACCATAGCATATGTTAAGTACTCAATAAACGGTAACCTTGACATTATGAAATTATGCTATTGCAAGCACATAAAAGAACCAAGTAATTTTTATAAATGGAGATGCTCACAGAACAAGTGAAATCATCCCCTTCATTATTTTCAAGCCATGAACTTTGTACATACTTCACACGAAGACTAACCATTTTGAGCGGCTTATGATGCATCAAAGGGTAGCATAGGGGCATCATCATAGTCGCATCACAGTGCATCACCTACTGATGTGTCATGGCATTCTGGAATATGTGCCTGAGTAGTAAACCAGCTTCATGTAAATGAAGGACTCTTTATGTTCTGCATGCTAGCCTGAGACAAAAAGGAATAATTTCAACAAATTTGAATAGGATCTCTACTTTATCCTGATAAACAGATAGTTCCCTAACCTAAGAGGCTAAAGGCAGCCTAAGTCATGCCTCTAACCTGCCACCCCTGTTGGTGCCTACTATCCTGTATCCTAATATTTGAAATGCTCATAAAAAACTTACTTTTATTCCACTAAAATATATGCTGTAACCAAAACTATGGTCATGAACTTATTCAAATAACCTTTCATTTTTACAGACAGTGCAAAATCTGAGTATTACAGTATGATCAATTTTATTATGAGTCATCAACCCCAGACCACAATTGAAACATTCTCCATCTATAGATAGTATTTCCTATATTATTAACAAACATATTAATTCTATTTAGATGTTTATAATGTTCTCCTTTTTGTCTTGGAATTTACCCATGCTACAGAATTATTTTATTATTATTTCGAGTTTCTTCGAAAAAAAGAGCCTACAGGCACAGTGGCACAAACCTGTAATCCCAGTAGCTTGGGAAGTTGAGGCAAGAGGATCATAAGTTTAGGCCAGCCTCAACAATTTAGCAAGGCCCTAAGCAACTTAGTGAGACTCTGTCCTAAAATAAAAAAATAAAAAGGGCTATCGATGTAGCTCAGTGGTTAAGCGTCTCTGGGTTCAATTCCTAGTATACTTCCCAACCACCAGAAAATCCTTAAATGAACTTGGTAGTTGAACAACTCAACTCACAAAGCTAAATTATTTGTCCTTTTCTACCTTTAACATCATAACTTTTGCAGGGCAAGGATTGGTAGATGTGAATGAAAGCATCAGGTGATATAACAGAAACTAAGTAAACCCAATATACAAATAACTTCATTTATGCAAAAGAAAAAATATGAATCTTCTAGGTAGTTCATTTGTTTCATCAAATACATTTTGAGAAGTAGGCACTATTCTAGGCACTGGGGAGAGAACTTTGAATAAGTCACAATGTCTTTGTTTTTAAGGACTTTATATTCTATACAGAGAAACAATATATAAAATGAATTTAGATAGTGAAAAGGGCTAGAAAGGAAATAAAATATGTGAAATAAAGGATTTGAAATGGTGCAGGGAGACGATGCAAAATAAAACACAGACCCTATACTTAGTGTTCACATTTTCTCTTTAGAGGAGAACAATGGCAGGATAATATGGAGATTAATATCCTACTGAATAATAAGTGTGGATGATCAAAGGTACAGAGACACATTTGGGCAGGAAGAACAAGGGATGCAAAACAGATATAAATCTTGAATTGGGCCTCAGAAATGTGGAGGGGTAGGACTTTTTAATCTAGGAATTCATGTCATTTCTTCTGTAACCCTCTAAGCACTGCAAGGCAAAAGCATTCTTTAGCACTTCAAGGAGTGGACTGAAGAGAATCACCTCAGAATGTTCTCACTTTCCATTCTCCGCTCTTAAATCCATAGGGTTGGAGGCAGCTCCAAGCCTCTGTAATTTTTTTGAAGAACTCTCAAGAAAAGTTTCACATGCACTCTGAAGAAGAATCACTCCACTAGGGGATAACCAGGTAGGAAAAAAAAATCAAGATTTCTACATTCAAGGAAACTATAAAGTAGCAGGGCTACACATTCATGTGCATGGAAGTTTTGTTGGAAATGCGAAGATTGGAGAAGTGAATTTCACAGGAGGACTACACTGGCGGAGACAGCACACAAGCAAAGTGAGAGGAAGACACTTGTCTCTAAAATACTCGTGTTACAAAATGATTCAAACACTATGTCTTTGAAAATAGGGAACTCTACTGTGCCAAAAATATGTTTGAATATATTTTTTAAAATCCACTTTGGATATATTTGTTTAAGAACCAATTTGTCACATAAAAGCAATAGATCTATGCTAGTTTATTATAAATCCTCAGTAATTTGATTCTGAATATAAGACCACAAAACAGGGTATCTGCAACCATCATACATTGAAATAGGAAGCATTCAAATTGTAGTAAGCTATTAATTCTTTATCAATCTGTAATTTTAGAATAAGATTTGGCATTTTTACTATTACAAAATAATATTATAAAGTCAGGTGATTGAGGTGATCAAAGTCCAGTGAAGACATTTATGGACTGGCTTACAAATGGTAGTCATTAAATATATTTGCCTCGATTTTTGAAATTATTTTCCCCATTCCTTTACATTTACTTAAATTTTCTTTAATGCATTTCTACACTTTCCTTGTTTTTTTATAGTTTATTTTACATTTTATCACTCCATTTATTACACAATCAAGAAATATGTGGTGACCAGTTTTTAAGTTGCTAAACTCTTATTGGTCTCTGGTTATTAAAAAACCAACATACCTCTAAGAATTACATAATACTATTATTAAGGACCAATATTTTATGCATTTTTATGAGTTTAGATAACCTCTTCAAATACTCATAAATTTTTAGCATATTTAGAAAATATACCAATTTCACTACATTTTCTTCCTTCCTCTCCTTCTCTGTCCCTTCCCCCCACGCTCTTTTTGGTAACAGCATCCTCAGCCTTTTTATTATTTTCAAATAGGGTCTCACTAAATTGCTGAGCCTGGCCTTAAACTTTCAATCCTTCTGCCTCAGCCCCTCAGGTTGCTGGGATTGCAGGCATGCACCACTACACCCAGCTAGATTCCACTGTTGTTTTTTTCACAACAAGCTTTTGTTTCAGAGTTCAATGAGAATGGCAGTTTTATAACATCATAAGTGAAGGCATTATTAATTTGTTGTATAGATCACTTCTGTACAGTCTATTCTAGTCATGAACAGGTTAAACCACAGAGAAAATGAGCCTTATGTCTCATACTTCTCAGAGCCTTCCAAATACTTGCATGAAAATTATATATCCAGAAGAAGAACAAAGTATTTGCTAATATAAAAAAATACAATTATGTGTAAAACTCATAGAAAAGGAGGAATTCAGGTTACCAGTTTTTGTAAACATCAAGTATGTCTTTCAGTATTCTTTCTGAAATCAGTAGTTCTGTCTTTACCCTGTACTTATGTTGACTCAAATAATTTTACCATTTGTAGTAAATATAATTTCAATCCTGATTTTTTTTTCCTTTCAAAGAAATTTACGAAAACATTCCTTTTGGTCACCTCTCAAGGTATCAAACCTTCTAGCAATGTATTTTTTAAAACCATGTTGCTGAAAATTCTGGGAATCTCATCCTCTACCTTTTGTGAATTTAAGAAAATATTTGACTTTTCATCAGTATCATTGGCCTGAACAAATCCTGATATGGTGATGGGGAGAGCAACATAAATGGCAGGCAACAATTTTAAAGGATTTTTTTAAGAACTATAAATTTTATGAAATCTTTTCATTTCAGAATGGTATTCAATAGAACCCATATGTTCATTGAAATAAAAAAATAGAAACTTTGAAGACATATTTTGCTTAAAATTACATCTTTGGAAGAATTTATGCAGTTTGCACTTGAAAGTTCTTTTAACTGCCAGACAGCTCAAAGATATAATAACTTGCAAAAATTATATGCCAAATTATTTGTTTCTAAATTTGCCCTGTTTGGGATATTTGAAGAGATTTCTGTACAGTTATAAACCATAAAATACATTTCATTTTTACTTCCTTACAACAATAATACTCTCTGCACAAAATTATTCATTTCAATGGCATATTCCAGGGAAAAACTCAAAGTTTTTCATTGTTTCTGCATCCATACATTTTGGGAAGTCACACACATGGGATGAAAAGTAAAAGTACATTATAAAAGGAAGTCCAAATTTTAAAAATTGATTTTAAGAATAAAACAGGAAAATGAAGGAAGTTTTATGGACATATGTTTATAGGCCATAAAAATTAATTATGATAGTTGTTACATAAAAAGTTAAAAACTTCATAACTACTTACACATAGTTGTGGACATATTATATATAAATATATATGGAAATATGGATACATAAAAAATCATGAAATACATATAAAAATATTAACAATACCTTTTTGTTAAGGAATTGTTTCTCTTTATGGCCTAACTTATGTAATACAAAAATCATGCATTACTTCTATTTTTTAATGGTTAAAATCCCAAAGTATACAAGAAGATAATCTCCAAAGTGAACTAATTTGATGTGATTCCATAATGAATACATCAGGTTTACAAATAAGAATACCAGATTTGAGAGAAAATGATCTCTGAGTCACCTGCTGTTCCCCACCCATTCTTACACTAGTACATTCACTCCCACATCTGTACTGTCCTTCACCATATAGAGAGTACATGGTCAAGGCTGTAGGAACTGAGTTTGAGACTACTGAATTTTAGTACAACTCTCTTCCTCTTATCAACCAGGGTAAATTACTTAAGAGCTTTGTAGCTTTGATTTTCTCTCTAAAAAAAAAGGAGATAGTGATAATAACAATACCAAAATCATAGTAGGACTCTTGTGATGTTTAAATGTAATATGGCATGTAAAACACTAAGATCAACATCAGACATTTAATTATTACTCAAATATAGTAAGTATTTTTTTATTACCATTAATATTGAGATCAGTGAAGAAAGAACTATGGATTCCAGTGAAAATTTTTCTAATGCATATTTGTAGAACACACCTGACTTTATAACTTGAGAACCTCCATTTATTGTGACAGATGTGCCTGTAAGTATTCAAAACTTTCTTAGAATGATGAAGGCAGCAAGAGTGAGTCCAGTTTCTAAGGTCTTATTACAAATATCCCACATCACTGGCATCTCCTGAGCATTGCTTATTTTTAGACATCTAGATTTTGTACAGAAGGATGTCTTTCTCACCTTTCCGTTTTTAGTTCTGTAAGATGTTCCTACTCTGTGATATCACCATACTATTATTTCTATAAACTCAGATAATTTCTGCTATGAATACATTGCTTGGTAGCAATTTTTTATCCATAAACTAACCCAGTTGACACTCAAGTAGATGAGAGAGCAAGTTTTTTTCATACCTGTACTATACTGATTATTGTGTCAATAATTAGGCCGGAGGGAGAATTTACTTGGTATCCATTTATATCTTTGCCCTTAATAACAAAACCCAGATTTTATGCAGACTGACAATATGCCCAGCTAATATTAACATTTCCCAGAATTCTTTAGAGATAATGGGGACCGTGTGACTAAATATCTGCTAATTAGTTCTGGTAAGCTGAATGCGGAAGGGATGTGTAGAATTTCCTGAAAGGCTTCTTGACAGGAGTTGGTGAAAGTGAAAAACAGTCCTATCACCCAGCTTCCTGAAGTATGGACACGTGGCTGAATCACCAAGCATCATAAAGGAGCATGAACTGATCCTGCACCTGGAAGGTTTGAGCTTGAATAGTAGAGAAGTGAAGAGCCTGACTCCATGATGGCAAGCTAGCACTTCATTTCTGTACTTTTTACCCCCAGACTTCTTTTATATAAGGGAGAAAAATGTTTATCATGTTTAAGCCACTATTATTTTAGGTTTCCTAAGATACACAGTTGATCCCAACCTACTAGATAATGTGGTAACCAGGGAGATCTGTTGTGTTCATTGTGATATTCCTCTCTGTGTCAGCATCCTTCAGCTAATGACCACCAGGACACAACTGAACAAGTTTCAGCCAGGGAGAATGTGCACCACAGGGACCCGTGAGTCTCTTAAAGAGAGGGCTACAGGGTTACTACTCTGTGAAATTGTTTTATGTTCAACATAAGAATATAAAGAGCCTAGGTGATAATACCAATCAAGCTCCTGGATACAGAGTGGCTTTTTTTGTTTTTTTCTTCTTACTTATTACACTGCAGGGTAAGAGCTCAATAAATGTTGAATAAATTGAATTAATTCACAAGTGTTTAATAAACAATCCAAAAGCATTGAGTTATTGTCTTTATTTTGTAGTCACTTTTGAGTGAATTTATGTCATTTTTTAATGATATATTTTTACGTAAGACAACTAGTCATGAGGTTAATGGGATTGTCAAAGCCAAGAGCAAGAGATATTTGGAAAGATACTGAGAATGACAATTAACTCTATCCAATATGGATAATTGGTTTTTAAAAAAGGTAGCAATCTATCTGTTCATCACCCTTACTTTCTAACCCAGTTTTAAATATGTTGGATTTTCTCCGTAAATAATATCATTTATCATCATATGCAGATCCTGGGATAGGAACAGAAATCCATTAAGTATTTCCTATTCTAAAAAGTAAAGTGTAGTTTTACTGTTGATGCTCAAACTACTAGTTTTGAGTTTACACTTACTTTACAGTAAGAGTTGTCCATGACTAAAACAGTCCCTTTAAATTGTAAGTATTATCATATAATTTAGTTGGCATTTATTGAAGGCTTATGCTCTAAACATTTTGTAGATTTTACCTCTTATGATTCTCATGAAACTCTATAAAGTAATAATTTCCATCCACATATAACAGAAGAGGAAATCCAAGAGTGCAAATGATTAGCTGGAATTGCTCCTCAGAGGTAGGATCGCAACTTAGCTTTCTTTGAACCAAAGTTCATACATTTAATTATATATGTAAATATACATGTATACAATATATATATATATAAAAAACCAGGCTCACAGTAAGTGTTCAAAAGTGTTTTTAAAATGGAAATAAATAGTTTGGTAAGCCAAAAATGCTATTGATATAGGACAAAAGAAAATGAAACACACTGACCTCTGAGTTTACCACTAATAGAATGAGTACATGAAATAACACAAAAGGACAAACTTGCTCCTAGGCCTATATGACACTGATATTTTAATAAAACTGAAGGATTGATGCAATGATCAGGAAGGCTAAGATTGACTCTGAACATGTTATAAGAAGGGTCTTCTCTGATCCAAGGAAGTTGGTAGCTGACACATCATTATCAAAGAGGTAGTAAGTATATCCATCTCACCTAGTCTGTGCCACTGCAACTTTCTGGTTAGAATTTGTCTTCTCTATTTGTCCACAGAGAGTGCCAGCTAGACAGATTCTTGGATTCAGGCACATTAGCAGTCATAATTCTCACTATGCATTACTAAATTAGGCTTCTGGATTTCTGCCTCACTCAATACAAGTTTTATTCAGCTGCCTCTGCCTCTGATAGTCAGCTTTACCCTCCACAAATGGCCTTGATGGCATTCTGATCCTACTATTCATTCATCCATTCATTCATGAAGTATATGCAGCACCACGTACATCCCAGGCTCTGCAATAGACTGTGGGAATGCAAAAATGAACAAGACAATTCCCTTAAATAGTTCACAGCGAAGAAATACAAAACAGAGGGTGTTTGACAGTCAGATGAGAACTAAGTGATCTTGTATCTGAGCTTAGTGGACCTGGCAAAGGGAGAAGGCCAGCCTTCCAGGAAAAGGGAACAGAACTTGTGAAGGTCCACATCTAGTTAGAAGCCAAGGACTACCTGCTGACAGATCTCTATCTGTTAGCTGGCTGGGCCTGTCAGCTGCCTTACAAAGTTATAATGAAACATACCTTCTTCTGCAGAAAGATCTGATGTGTCATTTTTATAACCATATACACTCTACTATTTCATGACCTCTTTTCTTTATCACAGGCCACATGAACAGATAGCAAACCAAAGTCCATTCAGTCAGTGGTTCTCCTCTGGGCTTCATGCTTTTGCTCTATGACATCATTTTACTTTGTTTCCTCATGTTTTAAGAAAGAGAAGTTGCCGACCAAGAATGATTGCCATTCTAACCCTATTTGACATGAGTCATGAGCTCTTAACATCTAGCACCCTTCATGCTTTCAAGAGTTCTCACTATGTGTGCTGTGAAAATGACACACAATCCAGGGATCTGGCTTCTGACTCTGCTGTTGGAAGCTTCTGATATTAGCCTGTAGAATTCTGTGCAAGGTATAAGGGAACGATTTCCCCAGTGCAAGCTGAAGAGAACATTCTTAAGGATTTTAATATGAAAATAGCTGAAGCATGAAAAGTGCAAATTGTTGTCCAGAATAAAAACAATTAGGGATCTTGGAAGTAAGGACAGTATATCTTAAACATGAAAGCTTGCATGAGTTGTCTAATGTGGGCCCACTTTCCAGTCTATACAGGGGAGGTCAGTGTGGAACAGGCTGACCAGAGCATAATCCAGAGGGACGAATTTGACACCTCCTCCATTGTTGCCTTCAGTGATGTATTTTTATGACTTTTTCCCCTTAGCTTCTTAAAGACAACATTTTTAATTTGTAAAAGATAAAATGTTAGTAAATATAAAGTTAAAAAAAAAACTTTCATAGAAGTGAGCCTCATTAAATTCATTTTAGATGCCACTGAAAAGTACCAAGTTTTATTTTCATTTTATTGAAAGCAATTATTGGCTACGATTAAATCCAAAAGAAATCAGGAGTGAAATTTGTGTTTAACAACTTGTAAAGGTCTTCCACCTGGACTGTCCCTCTCTCAAGCCGTTGCCTCTGTGTAGTCCCTGGTATCTACTTGCTTTTGCTTCTTCTATTTGATATTATGTCAACTTTATATCATAGGGTGGCAGCTTTTATTTTCTGACTTTGTGTTTATACACTATTTCATTCCCCTGTGAAGAAAAAAAAATCCCTAACACTATCTCCCAAATTCATTTAATTCTCATTTTTTGTGAGTTATATTATAAATTTTATTTCCCTCTATTCAGTTGTCTTCATGACGTTACACAGCATATTGCCAACACTGTTTTGTATTTATCGACTTGACTGAAAGAATATCACTTTTTTCAAATAAAAAACTGAGATGAATGCATTTTACTCTTTATTTTAAAACCTAAGTATTAGTCCATTTTATAATTTTCACATTCAATTGTTATAATTAGCTTCATTTGTGCTTCTTCATATAGGTAACTTGAAAATTAATAGTATTTACAGCATTGTAGAATGAAGCAAAATACTGCAATTGTAGAGACAGAAATGTCACTTAAATGTTGCTGTTCAAGGAAGAATCTTCCTAACACCTTCTGTGAATCAGTGTATCTCCGGGTATTTTCTGTCTAGTCTGCTTTGCTTCTTGTGGATCCTAGTCAGGTGCTCGTGTTTCTTGTTTCAGGTGTCAATCTTCAGTTTTCTCCCCTTTAGTGTTCTTCCCTAGAGTATCTCTTCTAAACTTTTTAACATGGGGCATGCCAGCTATCATTTGAGTTGCTGTCCATCTTAAATTTTCTCCACTTTCTTTTGCATTCGATTGCAAGTTTTCGTATCTAATTCCAGCTTCAGAATAATGCCACTCAGAACCTTAAAGTCATTGCCTGCTTGCCTTCTAATGTTCAGTCTTGCTGCCAAGAATTCTGCCACCTTCAATCTGTCTTGCGCTCCTTGAGGATGCCTTTTATTTACCTTTTTGAATGCTTTTAGGATTTTTCTCTTAAGGCATAAGGTTATGGATTTTTAGATAGCTTTAAAATCTAGGATATCTGCACTCTTTTCTAGTATGAATTATTATCACCTTAAGGTGTAAGTAAGCTTAACTTTTTCAGTTGTAAATAACTTTAAGTGAACTTTGAGTGCAATGAATAAAAAAGCTAAATATTGTAAACAATGAAACACAGTGCAGAACTGAAAGGCTTGGGGTATCTTTAAATGAGAAGAAGCTCTGATGAAATGTTTTAATTTTTACTATCCAATGTTCTACACAAACAAAATTTATACAAAGTAGTCATAAGAAGGAAATATTTTTTTGAACAATCACTTGGGTATTGAGTCTCCAGTCTCAATAAATTGGTTGTCAACCAGTATGATGTTAGGAACGTCATATGAGATGGATTCTTATTCAGATGCAGTTTCCCCCAAAATAGTTGTTATTTAAACCACTACCCATTGTGCTTACTGTTTTCTCCTATGTGTTTCTTAGTGCATTTCATCACAGAGCTTTAATTGACTTCAAAAGGAACTCAGCACGAGGAGGAACTATGTGGGATACAAAGAGCGAGCCAGACTCGGCTTTCTATAAACATACCTTGTCCGCTCTCTGAGTCATAGCCATTTTGTTGACTGTTTACTTTTTCTGTTGTCAGCACTATAGAGCTAACACCAACGACTTGGAAGTGAGCTGTGAGCTATTCTTAGTTTATTACAACCAGCTCTTGATAAGTTGGGGACTCATTATGTACTCTGTGAACTGGTTTCTTGTCCTTACTGTGGCCTGGGATGTGGCCTTGTGCTGGAGCATTAGACCCTTTAACACCAGAACTTTTCTCCCAGTGTCCAAGTGTGGATAAGGGGAATGAGAAAAGACTTCATTAGGATGACAAGTGGAAAATTTACTTAACTCAGGTTAAAAGATTTGACCAGTCTTTGGGTGGGCATAGAATTCTGTGACTCTATAGTGGCTTCTAACTATTGAGAGTCTTTGATACTATCAGAGAGGAAGCTGAAATTTTGGGCTAACTTATTGAGAAAAATAGTTATTAATAAAGAAAAGGATATCTTGATTCCTGATGGAAAGAATCTATATTAGGACCATGCCTATTTTATTTTTATCTAATACATTTATCTAAAATAACAGAGGAAAATGAAATAATTGATTACTTCACTTGTCTGAAAATGTATGGCTATTATGCCATCCATTTCATATAGATTATTAAAAATAACTCATGTAAAACACTGTGCTTGGGCTGATTGTAAGTGTTCATATATTTTTTTCTTAGATGTTTTTCTTCCTCTTCTTTTTGCCCAGGACATTTTTTTCCCACTATTTTGAAGAACTTTGTGGCAGTTTTTAAATAAAGATAAACATATCTAACTCATAACCCAGCAATTCTATTCCTGGAATTTACCAAAGAGCATGTATAGGCTGTGTCATGGCAGCCTTGTTTATAATTGCTTCAAACTGTAAACAAATCAAAGAAAAGATAAAATGTGGTAAATTTACATATTAGAATACTATTTAGCAAGAAATGAAAACAATATAGGCAGGGTTTGGGGGTGGCTCAGTGGTAGAGCACTTGCCTAGCATGCTCCGGGGCCTGGGTTCAATCCTCAAGTGCCATACACAAAAAATGATATATGCAATAACGTGGCTGAATTTTAAAAGTATTTTACTAAACCAAAGCAACCAGACATAGAAAAGGTAAAATGCTATATATTTTTTCAATATATGAGCTCCAAGAATAGATAAAATGAACCTGTAGGAGAAGAAATAAGAAAGATGACTGTTCCGGGGGGCGGGACAAAGGAGTAATTGATTGGAAAGGGGACTGAGCCGCTTTCTGGGAGAATAAAATTATTTTTATCTGATTTGGGGTAGTGGTTACTTGGGTCTACTGTCTATGTCAAAATTTTTCAAATTAAGCTTGGAGATCCAATGGTAAGAATCCAGAATTGGGGATACAGGAAGGGCAAAAATTAAGGCTCTCGATAGGATGAACGAGATAAATGCTTCCTTACCAGAACTGTGTGGGTTTATAGTTACTATAATCAGGGAGGGTCAGAGGAGGCAGTAGTCAGAGAAGGACCAACAGCCAAGATGGCTTGATGGTGAACCTCTGTATGGATGACTGATGATTCTTTAAATTTCTTCAGCCACAAGAAACACTGGCTGGAACGGGAGTGGGACCGTTGTGGAAAGTGGAGGCATGAAGAGCCAGTCAGTTGCACTCAGACCTGGAATGTGTATCCCATATCCATAAGGGACCTTTTACCCTGGAGGGCCCTACCCAATTTAAGCACAGGGCAATCCTGCTCACTCGCTGGGTGAGTGGGATCCCCCAACTACTCCTGTCTAGCTTTTTATTTAAAACAAAGTTTTGCCACCTTCTCTTTTCTTCCTGTATCATCTCCTCCACACTCACACCCCCACCTTCTCCCTTGCTTTACTTAATGATGTATCTCCTGTAAAAGTTATAGCAAAAAGAAATTGCCATAGTGGAAGGTCATTCAGCCAAGACCAGCAGTAGCAAACTAGAGGTCATTAACTGTGGAAAAGGAGAGAGAGATCTGAGGTAAGAGAAAAATCGCAGCTCTAGATTGATGGTGAGCTAGATATTTTGGTATAAGATGTACACAGAAGAAAGGTGGTTCTCTGCTTAGCTTCATTTTCTTCAACAGGAGATGTAGATAGCTACAAAAACTAGGCCCTTAAAGTCCTGGTGCCCAGAACCTTAATGTATTTATTTTCTTCCTTCTATTCTTTGTTTTCTTCCTTTCTTCCACGTTTCCTTCTTCTCTCCCTCTCTGTCTTCTCCTCTTCCCCTTCCTTCCTCCCTTCCTTCTTCCGACTCCTCCTCTTCTCTCCCCTCCCTTTCCTTCCTCTTCTCCCCCTCCTCTTTCTTCTTTACAGTGATGTTGGCAGCATAAGTCAAGATCATAGTGGAACCAGGTGTAGTGGTGCACACCTGCAATCCCAGCAGCTCTGGAGGCTGATGCAGGAGGATCGAGAGTTCAAAGTCAGCCTCAGCAACAGCGAGGTGCTAAGCAATTCAGTGAGACCCTGTCTCTAAATAAAATATAAAATGTGGTGGGGAATGTGCCTCAGTGGTTGAGTGCCCCTGAGTTCAATCTCTAATACCCTCCCACAAAAAAAAAAAAAAATCACAGTGGGAATGACATCTGAGGAAGAGAAGCTTGTTTAACAAAGAGGCAGAAGGAAACGGTCTACAATTGCCTCTATATTTCAGGTAATTCTGCTGCGCTACAAACCATCATGTTTAAATGCTGTATGAAATGTGTGTGGTGGGGAAGGGGCCAGTACAGTTGGCTCCTTTCTCACACAGCATCTCCCTTCTGGAGCCCTCATGATACAGCAGAAACCATTAGCTCTGGAATCACAATGAGTTTTAATTTTAAGTTATGTGATCTTGGACATAACCTACTCATGAAAGGTTAGCTACTCATAACCCTTTTATTCTCAGTGCCCTTCCCTGATAAATGATCTGATAATAAGGAGTGTTTTATAGGGGTGTTTTGAGAGCAGTGATTGCCCATTGTCCCTGGTACATACCCAGTGAAGGTTGGTTGCTTTCGTGTGCTGCACCTTCAACAGTGTGGGTCTACCAGTTCTCCTCCACAGAGCCATTGTTTTTCTCATCTTAAAAAAAGAAGTATGGTGAATTAACATGGCTCTTGGTGATACAAATAAAAGCACTTGACGTTGGTAAGGTACCACACAATGTACAAAGTGTTTTCATGTGTGTGAAGTAAGAGCAGCTAGGAAGAGAAACGGCAAGTAAGTGGAAGAAACCCCTTTTAGTACCAATTTATCTCCTGAGTTTCAGCTCGTGGAAGAACCAGTTTGCAAGTTGGTTCACCCCAAATTTCCTACTTTTTTGGCCTAACCTTTCAATTAGTTGCAACATATGAGCTTTATTTATTACTTTCAATAAAATTATGTAAGTATTTTTAATAAAATTATTCTTATGAAACCAGAATTTACATTACTTTTGCCTCACTTAGTCATTAATGTGATATTTATTGAGCACCTACTATAATGCCAGAGGATTTTACAGATGAGGATAAACTGAAATAGACATGGCCAGTGTTCTCATTACAATGAAGGCACATCGACAATAAAAAAGTAAGTGGAAACAATAATCTCAAATGATGACAATTATGAGAAAAAAATCAGATGAGATAAAGAGGGCTGAGGTGATGACGGCTATGTATATTGAGAAAAAGGGAAGTTCTCTTTGAGCAGACATTTGAGCTGAGTGAATGCTGAGACAACCATGCAAAGATTTAGGGGGCAATGTTCAACGTTCAAGAGAGAATAGTAAGTGCAAAGGCCCTGAGCCTGGAGTCATTTCAGATATATTATACTCCCTAGGCTCCTTAAAGTTCTGCCTGTGTGAGAATTTTAACAATATGGAATTATTTGATCTGTGAAGAAGGTAAAGTCTCAAACATGTCTGGCCACCCTGTCCTAAGTGAGAATGGACTAAAATCCAGTGTTCAAGTTAATAGTTAATGGTCACCTTACATCCAAAGGAGAGACAAGTTCCTAGATCCTCATATGAAACTTGGTGAATCATTTAATATAGTAAGTTCTATTAAACATTGTTCCTTGTCCCTCAACTTGTGGAAGTCTCCGGAAAATTACAGGGATGGAGGGTTTTGTTCCCATACCTTCTGCTTTCATGCCACCCCCACTTCCTTTCCCACTCTGTACTGAGGCAACTGTGACATCCTGCGTGGATAAGGAAATGACGTTCGTCTTCCACGCCCGCTTGGCCCCAGCTATTGGCCCCAGCTGTTTTTTCTTATCCCTACCCCCATCTCTAGCCCTGCCCACCCAGTATGAGAACATGGAAACTCATTCTGGAAAATGTGACCTAAGAGGTCCCCAAAGGTAACTTTTCTTTTCCTTGGGTGATCATATTTAAGGTGATTTTTTTTTCCTGCACTATATTTAGCTGTCTTCATTTTTGTTTTGGTAACCAATATACAATTTATAGTTTTCTTATATTTAAAAGATCTGTTTTCTCAAAGAAGGAGATAATACCAGAAAATGGCTATTATGTTTCCCAGTGACCGCATCAGTACCTTGTCTCACATGTAGAAAGTGGGGCACTTATTACCTGGGATGGCCCAGAAACCTTATCTTATATGGGTTTCCATGTCTAGGCAGAAAACAAAGGTAAAAAAAAAAAATATTTACTTGTACACGATGGTGAGTATGTTGGAATAACTCCTTCACTTAAAAGCATTCTTCAGAGAGCTCTTCTCAGTAACAAGATGCCATAGTACATTTAAAATGAATTTGATTCAGTTCCAAATGTTAAGGGCATTCACACAAAGGGAATTAAACTTGCTGGGTGCATCATGGATTAGGGATAAAATAAACAGTTTTAAAAGGATGTGATATCACTCATCTCTTTAGGAAAGCATTTCTCTGTCTTAGAGTTAGAGCTTCAGGCAGAGGAAATGGGAAGGCGGAGAAAACCTGGACTAGTTCCAGAGGAGGCGATGGGTCATGGAGAATGAATGAGTCCACTGGCATCAGAGGGCGTGTGGTGAGGGGCCAGGGAAGAGGGAAGAAAGGAAGCCATGGAGCTTTGAACCCCCTCACTCCCACACTCATACACACCCACCAGGCTCTTGGGGGACAGAAACAGTACTTAGTGTCCTGTGAGAGTGACTGTGTACCCTAAGCACCAAATCACTGCCAGAAACTGGCTTGGCTCTTGAGGAGAGTCTGACACACCAAAGTTAAGGAGGTGATGAAAGTAGAAGAATCCCTGTGATAGAAGAAGAGCATTGTATATTGTCAGCCTCTAGGTGTTCTATACAGAAAGGATGGGAAGGCAGTGAGAAGTCTCTCTTTAAAGAGAAGAAATGCAAAGGAAGTTAGTAGAATGTAATTGAAAGCAAAAAAAAAAAAAAAGTAGTTTGACATAATTCTAAAACATTATCTTAACTAGCTGCTCTAAGATCTCTGTATCATCTGTGTAAGGCATTTTAATTTCCCAGTGAACAAAAATGGGAGAAGGACCCCTGTTTTTGTGAATATCCACTTGTGTATCTCCAGCCTCTGGCATGTACACCTGAGATTCACCTGTCTATCATCCTTGTTCATCAGACTTACATTCCCAACACTAAAAGTTCTTTGAATTTACATAACATTTGTCATTCCAATGACCTTAAAATACTTTAAGGGGATTTTCTTTTTACTTAATGCTTATACCCTTTAAATTCAAGAAATGAAAGCATTATGTGAGTTTATATATGGAATACAGTAATTAAATATGGGGGACCCACAGGTAACAAGTAAGTGGAACAAGATGAAAATATGATGGAAGTATTCCTTAAATTAGTGTCTGCTTTTTTTTTTTTTTTTTTTTTTTTTGACACTGCTTATTCTGAAGCCAAATAAAAATGTTTGGAAATAAAATGAAAATACTTTGTGGTTTCTTCACTACACACCCACAATCCCCAGAGTAATTTATTACACCATAAACAGGGTTGTGTTCCTCCAACAACAGGAGTCTTTTCTATAGGAGGAAACAACTTCATTATAATCAAAGTTGCTGCATGGTTTGGCCTCTGCCTATTGGTCCACATTAGGGCAGGCACCACGGTTTACACCCTCAAAAGCATTGTTTGAATATCCAGTTAATGGTCATTGGATTCCAATCTCACTTTTTGCCCCTCTCTTCTTTCACCCCACCGTAGCTACGCTGGCTGACTCTCAGTTCCAGGAAGCAGTTAAACTTCTCATGTCTTTGGGTCCCACCAAAGATATGTCCCTCCTGCCTGAAGTACATTTCTCCCCGTCTTCATTGAGTTAAACTTTAGGCCCCTTTCAAGTCTGCAGAAACTCATTTCCTCACTCCTGGTATAAATCTCTGAGCCTCTTTCATTGCTCTTCATTGTATGTATGAGAATTTGCAATCCTTTTGCTATAATTGAGATGTGATTTGTCTCCCAAAAGTTCTTGTGCGGTAGGCTGGTCCTCAGTGTAGTTGTGTAGAGATGGGGTCATCTTTAAGATGAGCCTTGGTCTGAGGTAATTGGGTCATTGGGGGCACTACCCTCAGCAGTTAATAATGGTCTTCCAGAGTGAGTGCATTCTTGCAAGAAGGGATTATTAAGTGAGGCCACCCCATGCACTTGGCCTTTTCTGCATGTGGCTGTTTTCCTTTCCTCTTCTCCACCATGATACAGTCAAGAGGGTGCTCATCAGAGGCCCAACAGACGAGTTTGCTCAATCTTTGACTTTCTACCTCTCAAACTGTGATTTAAATAAAACCTCGTTCTTTATAAAATATCCAGCCTCAGGTAATTTGTTGTAACAAACTAAAATACCTATATTTATATATGTGTTTATTTCTTTAATATAACTCTTTTCCACAAGACTTAAAGAAGGGAGAAAATCAGAATTTGGTGGTTCTCACTACTATGGTCTGCAGGTTCCTATGTGTCTGTTTTGTTCACCACGGACACCGAGTGCCTTCCTGTTACTTGCCCTGGAACATAGCAGGCACTCATTACATTTATTCAATAAATGAGAAAATGACCAACCAAGTCATACAATGTCCTCATGGAATCAGTTTTCCTGAATCCAATTAACCTAGCCTCTGTTGAGCCCTGTTCTGTGTAATGCGTACATATAATGGCTCAAAACGCAACACTGTCATCATCAGCTAAAGCTGGATAAAAGGCCAAATCTCAGATCCAAATGTACTGATTCATAATCTGCTGTTTAACAAGATACACAGGAAGTTCCAATTACACTTCTAATTAAAGTCTAATTGCTCTTAGGGCACATTTATCTAATAAACCTGAAAAAAAAAAAACAACAAAGAAACTAAATGACTACTGTCATTCTTTTCACTTTTAAGCAAACTTCATGGCTGACCAAATAGACTGATTGCTAATTATAATAGAAATGAAAAATGTTGGGAATTTATCAACTATTCTAAACTTCTTAAATGTGATTCCTAGTCATTCTTGTAGATAGAGCAAAAAAGATAATTCTGTCAATCATAAAACTTCTGATTTCCCATCTTGGCATATTATTCTAATCCAAGTAAGAATAGTCAGATTTGGATCCCAATCTAAAATGAACATAAAGACATACAGAGTGTTGAAATTTTATAATGGATTTTAAATAATTATAAATTTTCCCACTTAAAAATTTATGATTAAAGGTAAAATCATAGTGATACATAATAAACTCACTCATGTTGGTGACTCACCGATCGTTTATGCACACACGTCTTCAAAAATCCAGTGGACTTTCACACAAAAAGAATTTTTGCCTTTCACTTACTTCAACAATTGGTTTCCTGTTCATCAAGATTTTGAAACATCATCTGAGGTTTACTTTAGAATAAACAAGGACAAATTAAGAGGACACAGGCCAATATTCGGAATGCCAGAGTCAACCAAATGAACTTTGATTCAAAGCAAATAATGTTACGAATTCCCTTAGCTGATCTGGCATTCGCATTGACTTGGGAGCTGTCTTTATGAGCCTGACGGCCATAACGAGGGTAAAGAGAGCAAGTTCAGGATACGTGCCAAGGCATGCCTAAGCTCAGCATTCAACAGGCCAAGCAGCTGCCAAATCAAAACCTTGCATATTAAGCAAATCTCCATATATAAGGTCATCTTCATGCATATTAAAATTTTGGACCTATGGTATTAAAAAAAATAAGAACGGCACTAATTTGATTTTTAATGTTCCAAACCCAAGACTGAAAGGCATTTATGGATTACAAAGTTGAATATTTAGTTGCAGTATCTATTAATGAAATAGGATGATTCAGATTATTCCTATTAGATTTTTAAATGATCCATTGGCAGTTAATAAAAACTACATTTAAATAAATACGTATTCAGGGCATCCCCAAGTACACTTCAGGAAGGAAATGGAGGTTTAAGGGGGCTCTTACATTGCACAGTGTTGAGGTTAAGGCTTTGGAGTCAATAGAACTGGATGCAAATTCTTGTTCCCATAATTAGCAGTGAGCCTCATGGTCAAATAAATAATAGTAACTTTCTCAGAAGGGTTTTAAACTACTAAATCAAATACTTGCATAAAGTATGAGAGTTACTATTAATAGAATTAGGACAACTGAATGAATCAAACTATTTTTTAAAACCACTAAGCTTTCTAGAGACTTCAAAAGCACTCACAGTAATATAAAATACCTGTCATAACACCATCTTATCAGGAGTTAACTTTGGACAGTCATCTCACTCAGTCAATGTATCTTCACTGAGAATCCATATTATATTGTACTAATTACTATGTATATAAAAAGAGTAGAAAGACCTGTGGAGTGGAACTTAGAGTTTAGTGGAGATGAGGTGCTTAAAAATAATAATCATACCATCAAAACTGTATGAATTGTTATAAATATTAGGGACAAAAATTCTAGAATTTTCAGCAAACATTTCAAGGAGAACTAATCTAAATATCAAAGTCAGGAAGTACTTCTAAGAAAAGTGGGTATTGTAGTTCAGATTTGAATACTGAGTAAAAGTTTGCCAGGGCAGGAGTAGGGAGCAGTCCCAGTAGAGGTTGGCATAGATGCAGCCCTGAGTCTGATACAGTACTCATGACTGAAAAAAAGATCCAAGGGAGGAGCTCAGGTGAAGCTGTACCACACAGAATTCTGGATGTATTCTACCCTGATTGCCAATGGGCTGCCTTTGATGAGTTTTAAGGGGAGGAATGATGTGATCCATCACCTGGCTCACCATGGAGGGTGAATTAAACTGTGCCCATAGTGGAAGCAAGGAGTCTACTTCAAGAGGGTATCTTGAAGTATGGGAGCATAAGTTGACCTTTAGTGGATTCTTTCTGTAGATAACATGGCTGGAGTGTGGGGCAAGTAGGGGTTTTACAAGCTCACATTTAGGTTTCCTTTTATATCATTTTATATGTTCTTGCTGGGGGATTAACTAACAACTGTGTGGGTTGGCTGATTTACTTCCAACAAATATTTATTAAGATTTTTCATGTGCCTGTTACCATCCTCTAAGCACTTGGAATACAGAAATGTACAAAACACACACAGACATTGCTCTTACTGATTCTACACTCTAGTAGGGGATAATATTAAATGATTAAGTAACTATATAAGATACCCATGAAGAAAAACAAATGCAAACAAGACAGTAAATGAAAGTGGTATAATTTTAGTATAGTTAAGGAAGAGTTCTCAGGTAACATGATTTTTGAGCAGAAATAAATATGTCTTTAAAGTTTGGAGAGTATTTTCAAAGGAACATAAGTAAATGCAAAGGTCCTGGGATCAGTGTTGTACTTAATATTTTCAAACAATAGCCTGAAATTTTGGTTAGAATTAACGTGATTCCATCACCATCATCATCATCATCACCATCTTCTTTGTCATTACCCTCACTGCCACCACCACCATCATCATCATTATTACCACCACCACTATCATTATCATCCTCACCATCAACATTACCACCATCATGTCATTTTGGAAAAATTCCTTAGAGACAGTCATTTGCTTCTTTTTTTCTTCTTCTTTTTTTTTTTGGTACTAGGGATTGAAGCCAGGGTGCTTCAACACTGAGCCTCATCCCTAACCCAGTTTTATTTTATTTTATTTTTGAGACAAGGTCTTGCTAATTTGCTTAGGGCCTTGCTAAGTTGCTGAGGCTGGCTTTGAACTTGTGATCCTCCCATCTCAGCACCCCCAAGCCACTGGGATTACAGGTATGCACAACCACATGTTTTAGGCAGAAATTTAAATTTTTAAGTACCTCAACATTTTTTAGTACTTTGGCATTAAAAGTTGGGAAAATAAATCATTTTAAGGGAGTTAGTTTTGGTCTTTAGAATAAGTAAGAATCAACTGAGACACTAATAAAAATTCCTATTCCTCCATTAAGAATTGGATCCACTGGATCCAGAGCAGGGGCCCAGGAATTCACCTGTGTGAAAACATCACAAGTGACTTGTTGTTGATGCGAGTGGTCCACTATACTTTAAAAAAACTCCTTTTTAATGACTTTAGGGTTGAGGTCTCACAACTCCTGCAATTTGTAATCACTTCCACCATTGAACATGTATTCTGTAACTCAGTAATGAGGACCGAAAATATTAATCTCCAAATGGCAAAAGTCATCATAAAGACAAGAGACCCAACCTTAGAGAGAAAATATCTAATACATGGAAACTGATGCAGAAATGAAACCAATGAGTTCAAATTTACTGCTACTTGAAGACTGATGATGCAATCATTTTTCTCCAATTAAACGTATTTTAAAATTGGCCTCCATGACAAATCTTTTTTTACTAATAAATTTTTTTTCTTTCTTTTTGGTACTGGGAATTGAACCCAAGGATGCTCTACCTTTGAGCTACATCTCAAGCCCTTTTTAAAAATTTTGACACAGGTCCTTGCTAAGCTTCTGAAACTGGTCTTGAAATCCTCCTACCTCAGTTTTCCAAGTTGCTGAGATTACAGGTATGTAACACTGTGCCCAATCCTCTGCTAATTAATATAACTTCAGGGAAAATTCCTCAAACAGATATAATTTATAAGAAGTCTGGTATTGGCATTCCTAGATAACAATGTTATGATTAATTAAGAATATGCCAAATATGGCTTACATAGATGCAATTTCAAGTATTAGAGTATATAAATATGCTTAGACTTTAACAATATTTTAATACTGTAGTGTTGCAATGATTAATAATTATCCTTGTACTAGACGTTTTCAGAAGTGTCAAGTTAACAGAGAATTCTGATTAATAAAATGCTGGGTAATATAAAACTAATATAACTGTATTATTTCCTTTAAATCCTAATATTTGCAACAAAAGAATACTGTTCTTTCAGTATTTACTCTGATATCAAGGATCAATTGACATTTTTACGTTAACAACTTGTTGGTAATTAACTTCTCCTCTTTCTGCATGCCAAGCTGATTATATCCTGTTAGTTTCCAAACTTTAAAAGTAGCTACTGGATCATCATCATCCTGTTCTAACTCAGAAAAAGAAAGTGATACCTAATATGGGTCAGCTGTTTGAATATATTTTTTTTTTCCTTCTTAGTAATTAGCTCTTTTATTACCTCATTCAAAGGGGTAATAAGGCACCGGACAATGTCTGCTGTTTTTGAGAAACATAAACTAAGATTAGCATTTGTAGAAACATAGCAAGGGATATCAACAAACAAAACATTAACTTTAGATCAGACTCTGAGATTCTGACCATAGTAATTTGGCTAGATGATTTGCCATATGAATTTTTGTCAAGGTGCTTTTTAAAATAATTATGGTTATTATGATAAATAACTTTAGTTAGAAGTTTAACTTGAAAGTAGACTAATGTTTTTCCATCCATGTAAATCACTTTTATATTTGAACTCAAAACTCAAAATAACTCTCCCTCTCATCTCCACCCTGGGTCCCAGCATAATGTTAATTCTTTAATCACTTGTTTGCCCTGAATATTAAGTTGGTTCCATGCTAAGTACAAAGAGCTTTAGAAATGAATCTCTGCCATTGCCCCAATAGTTCTGACAGAACTCCTAAAAGATGTTTGATCACAAAACCCAATAAAATTGGATTCTAAAATTGAAAGTAAAATGTTAATAGCTATGAGCAAATTTATTTCTTGCCAAACCTCACTTAGTCTGCTCCACAGTTTAGGCACCAGTGAATTGGGATGTGATTCTGAGTAAGGCAGGGGATTCATGATTTTTCTTCTTCTTCTTTGCAAGGCAGTATTGGACTTCTAAGGGCCAGTGAAACTGAATTTCAAGCCTCTGGTCCTCACATCATGGTACAATCTCCATCAGCCTTTCTGAAGATGCCTCATTTTTCTTGAAATAGAAGAGCAGAGCTCATTTGGTTTTTGCTTAAGAGGATGATATGAGATCAGACACCAGAGCAGGTTGGAGGAGAGCAAAACTTTGGATAGGCAGCAGACCTTCTAATGCTGGCCTGCACCACTTCTTCAATTTCCCATAACCTAAGGGGAAGCTGCCCTCTTCTCCTTCGAGTTGCCAAAGGGTCATCATTACACATGCACACATATAATTTCAATCGGTTTTTAAATCCTTTCTCATGCTGCTGACACATCTCAGCATATCTCTACTTAAATATTCAAAGTGTAAATCAACAGTACCAAGAACTCAAGTATAGTCCTTCCAATGTGGAAATTAAACATAGATTATATGGTGGAAACCTGAGACATTTGTATTCTCTGCCAAAATTTTAGCTTTCTGTTCTAAGCATTGCTAATACATTCCTTTGATTGTGGCATTTAAGTTCCTTAGGTAAGGAAATTCAAAGTAATCGGAAGTCATTCATTTAAAATGATAGAAGGATTGCAACAATTCTAGGCAGGCTGATTCTTGATTGCATGTCACCAGGGGGAGGGCACAGGCCTTCTGTACTTTTGGCTCATACCAGCCCAGAATCTCTGCGAAGGCATGTCAGTACTGAGTGAGGCGTGGATCATCCTGGAAATCAAGAGCTAAGTATGTCACTCATTTCCTGGAATAAAACTTCTTGAAAACAAGGATTGTGAGCATCAAGTTCACTGTATCTAGAGAGCCGAGGGCAGAAGAGGTGCTCAACAGAATTCATCAAAGCAAATTGAATTATTCCAGAGGAATTGATAGGACATTTTTAGATTAACACATTTATCAAACACTTCTACAGAATACAAAGACAAATAAGATCCAGAAATATTGATCATGCACAGTAGTCTGTTGTATGATCTTCAGGAACTTGTAGTTTATTAGAGGAATTCTATCTTTGTTAAAACTATCAATAGATACAAAATAGAAGATTGTAGATGACGTTATAGAGGTATCTGGGTGTTTTTTTCTTTTTTCTTTTTCATATAATCATACCAACTATTCATTATAATATAATGCTTTGGAAAATAGTGAAATATACTAAATAAATGTGAGGGATTATTGGAGTTATAAAGAGCTTTTGTTTTTATTTTTGTTTTTTCCTCAAGAGACCCAGTGTTGGAGCCATTGCTTCAGGAGGCTTCCTCTTCCTGGATTCCTAGAGATCTCTGAACAGAAGATGCAGGAAGTCTACTATGTCACCATCATGACCTGACTGCATATTAGAATCACCTACAGAGCTTTTAAAACTCCTGAAGAGGCAGACCACCCCCACGTCCTTATATCTGAATATCAGGGTAGAGTTTAAATATGCCTGTTCTACACATTTCATTAAGTGACTCCATTGGATGAGGCTATTTCTCCCAGCTCTCTCACATACAAACATCTTAAGAATCTTCTTAACACCCAGTTTCACTCCAAGAAGTTCTGTTTAAATCTGTAAAGTTCAATAGTAACATCAGTGAGGACTGATTGAGTGATAACAAAAAATGATGTATCTAATTGTGAAGAAAATATGGCAAGAAGAGTCATCTGTTTTTGTTGATGACTACTGTTCGCTGGTCATCTTGTGGCAGTTAAGTAATAACCAGTGGAACAGACCACTGTGTATGATCAATTTTCCCAGTTGTAGTTGCTTATAAGGATGATCAGAAATGGCTTCTATATCTATACTTTTGACAGGTTGGGCCAGAGCAGACAAGAAGATTGTCCTGGAATTTTTGGCCCCATGAGCTTTCATGGTCACTCTTAGTCATTCCTCCTCCGTGGAAAAGCCCAGGCATGAATAGCGTGCAAATGTGTGTGATTATTTCAGCACAGTGTCATCACCTATGCAAACCACCATCTGGGAAAGACATTTATTTATTTCATGTAAATCTCACATGGATTAAAGAAAACATTGTGTTATTTCCACCAACATTTGTTTGTAAATACTTTTATCGTGCAATCCATGACACAGTTTGGAAATTTCTTGGGGTAGCAGTTTCTCAGAACTATGGATATAAATGGGTTGTTCTGATGCATTCCATCAGCTGCTTATAAAAAGAAAGTACTATAAAATTGAGGTTTTATTGAAAAATTCAGTTACCTCCCATCAAAAAAAATTATCCTTTTCAAGTTGTTTTAAAAATCTAAGTAATGGTAATCTGGAATTATGACTTGAAAAAATATTACAAGTTGAGGAGAAAAGTTTAGATGAAGAAAAGATTAAACAAAGGTTAAAGAAATGTTCCAGGAAGACTAGTGATTCTGAATGACATAGGCAGGAATTCTAGTGCTTATAGAGAAAAAAATTGACTCATTCACTCTCTAGACATTTAGTTCATTTTATTTACCTCATTTCATATAAGACTTTCCTAAGTCTTCAAATAATGTCATGTTTCCATTTAAATGAATCACATGAATGGTATGCTAGGGCAGTTAATTTTGCTAGATTTTTTTTTTAATCTCAGCTCCACCTAGACAAAGTCTGACAAGTTCTTGTAGACTTGTGACTGTAAAGATCTGCATTGCAAGAAGTCATTTTTCATGAAGAATGGAATCCAAGATAACCTTTCATTCATTGATGATTTTATTCAACTTCCTTGCATATTCTCTAATTGACCACAGTTTCAAAGATGAACTCACTGGTATCTTTTCAGTGACATACTCCAAATCAGACTGAGGAAAATGGGGGACAGGTTATAGCTCAGTAGTAGAGTACAGGCTTAGAATGTAAGTCCTTCGGTTCAATACCCAGCATTAAACTGAGGACTGAGGAAAAATTAAGACACAGAGCTCTGTTCTACCTGGTTAGCTCTGACTTCCCTTAATAGCCCCCCCTCTTTTATTTATTTATTTAGATGGAAATGTAACTCAAATGTATCAAATACTCATTGACTATATTATCCATGTTATTCTCCCCACAGTCATAGAAATTAGGGAAGGTAATTATACTAATCTTGAAGAGTAGAAAATTAAAAATTATAATAAATAACTAAAATTATATGACAAAATATTTTCATAAGTTAATTTTTGGATGTAAATATGCAATTTGGAAAAATTCTACATCTATATTTTAGACTATTTATCTGTACTCTGGTAATCCCATGCCTATTAAGTTACTTGGAAGCTGAGTGAATTATAGGCATTGCTAAAACAACATTGGCACCAACAACAAAATCACACATATATGAACAAAGAAAACTTATGGAATAGTAGACTCAAATTCAAACCCTTAATGTAACATCAAACATTCTCAAATAAAGGGATAAAAGCAAAATGTGTCTTATATTCCACTATCTGGAACTTAGAAGAGCTGACTTGCCCATATATATTCCTCTCTTGGCTTCTTCCTCTTCCACTCCCCAACCAGTCCCCTAGCCCCTCAACACACTCTCACACTACCAACAGGGGAGTACAAATAAAGCTTTGCTAATTGACAGAACTAGCAATCCAAATCCTTTCATCTTCATCTGGAGCCTGTCTGGGAGCCAGAGAAAGGAGTAAAGAGATTAAAATCAAGCCCCCTACTGCTGAGCAGTGGCTCCAATAAAGGGTATCTGGTGAGGGAGGACACTGTTGGTGGTGGTGTCCTGTTGCTCTCAGAACATAGTTCAAAATCTGCAATATGGCTGTAAGGTCCTGCCTGATCTGGCCCTGCCCACCTCACCAGTCTGACCTTCCACTTCCACTTCTCCCAGTGGAGAACCACACAGGGTTACCTCCAAGGCTTTGAATGTGGCCTATTCTCTTCCATCTCAGAATCTTTGCTCAAATTCCCTCTTTTACCTGGATAAGAAATCCCTCTCTTCTCAAGCCTTCCACCTGACTAAAATGCCCTAAGGCACACTTTCAACATTTTTAATCCCTTGGAGACATTTCTTTGATTCACTGAGTTGTTTAGGTCCCTTGTTCTACACCATCCTAGTGTTGTGATTCCTCTTTCATAGCATAAAAACTTTTAAAAGTTCTCTCCCTAGATAAGTATAACTAACACCTGCTTAATATCAGTAACAATTTTCTGAGAGAGTAACTGGTATTATTCTTGTTTAGAGATGGGATTTCTGCAAATTAATGATATTAAATCAGTTATCCAGAGAGACAGTAAGTACTAAATCTAGGAGTTAAATCTGGGCACTTTGACAGCAAAGCCATGCCCTGAATTGTGTTGTTGCTACTTGAACTGCATCTGGCTGTCTCATTTTCGAATCTGTTCTTCATACCTCACATACTGCCAGGTGCATCCTGAAATTCATATATATTTGTTGAATGTATGAATAAATGAGAAATTAAGAATCAAATAAAAAGGCCCTGAGAGCTGACAGCTAGGTCACCGTATTTCCCACTGAATATGAACTATACCCACAGGAAACTAAGAAGAGACAGAGAGGGCCATCCCATGGCCAGAGTGGAACACGACAAAATATAAAAGGACTTCCCAATTATACATTAACACAGAGACAAGGATTCAACATAACCACCAAAATAACCTAGCTGATGTGACTTCTATTTCTTTACCAAAGACATCTGAGCCTCTAAGCTTCTAACCTTCTTCCTGCCTCTTAAAATTTTTCAAGACCATTATTGAATTGGCCAGGCTTTCTGACAAGCACCCCATCTAGAGCAAAGCCTTACTTCCTTAAACACTCCTAAAATCATCCAGCCCAGTCCCAAACCCTTTAACAATTTCTAACTCCCTTTCACTAAAAGTACCCTACAGTGGGTGTTTTCCTTTGCTGCTACAGCAACGGAGCTAATAAACATCACTTCATTTGAGCCTATGTGCACTCTCAGTAGAATTTCACTGCTGGGCATTAATACAGCAAATGAGTGCTTATTTAACAAAGTCGTGGTTGAGTGAATTTAACCTCAGACTCTTACCTGTTAACATTCTTCTTTTTTTAAATATATTTTTTAGTTGTAGTTGGACACAATACCTTTGTTTTATTTATTTTTATTTTTATGTGGTGCTGAGGATCAAACCCAGCGCCTCCCAAGTGCTAGGCAAGCGCTCTACCACTGAGCCACAACCCCAGCTCCTTAACTTCAGTTTTTGTTGGTCAAATTTAAAGTACGCTATACAGAATTATCTTAGTCCTGACCAGTTCAATGACTATTAATGGATTATCTTACCATGTGAACTTTGTCACCTTTTAACCAATTTATCTTGAGAACTGACCTGAAAAAAAAAAAATCTTTCCCTGGACATGTTGTTTTTTGGAAAAGCATCATTAATTTCCAGATGGAGAAAGAATGAATGCAGAAGAGAATGATATGGCCACGTTGCTTTATAACAATAGAGAAATTTTTTTTATTCTCTTTATGGTTTCCAAATTTTATATTTATTTTCAAAATAAAAGCAAACAAATCGTTTCAAAGTGATTTTGCAGACAAGTACAGTGTCATGTGTTGTTTGTTTACTTGTTGGGAGGGTGAAGGGGAAAGTTAAGACTTGCTATTGACTATGGTAAATTTTGATATAATATTTTTAATTTTTACTTAAATTTTTTTTCATTCTGAAAATATTATTGAAAAGTTCTCAGAAGATCTTTGGTAACGATTCACTGAAAATTCAAATTTCTCTGCTACTCACTGAAAAGCCGTGCACTGTTCTTGGCTTAGCAAAGGAAACTGGGAGTCCATGGCCCATGAATACAAACTAGCTTTTAAAAATGATTGATTTAAGATGGAAGGAGGGAAAATATTTTATTCCTTTTCATACTAATTTTTATATTAGTTATTTTTTAGGCAAATTTCTTATTGTAAAAAGTGTTTATTATAAACATGTGTAAAACAAATTAAAAATTAGTATAAAAAACAAATAAAAAAATTAGTATAAAAACAAGTAAATGACTTCACAAAATTCATATTTTTACAATCTACAGATAATCTATGTTAGCTTTATTTTTTCTTTTCCTCCCCCCTTCACTATTTCTCAACAAGAAGATCACACGAAATAGTTTTTACAACAGCATGGAGGTACACCATCAGATCTTTCATCAAGAAAGAACCTGTCAATCAACTGTGAGGAATGAGGGAGCCACAGTCTTCAGTTACAGCCTCTTTGAAATGGGCCACAGTGTTGGAGAGTGCTCAGCTCTCCAAGTTCTTCAAAAGTCCCCCTAGCAAGTGACTGAGCATGGTAGTAGGGACTGGGGCTGGGCCTCTCTACCCAAAGCAGGGTCCTCTTCAAGCCATCCCTGTGCCGGCACTCTTACAGGCCATGACTTTCTCAGGGCCACAGTCTGTCTCCTCTTCCTCAACTCTCCTTCTTCCCTCTCTCCTCCTACAGGAGTCAGACCTTCAGTGCTAAATCTGCCCTCATTGCTGCTGTTCTTATTCCCTGTTTTTGATCTGTCACAGACATTATCCTGCCCCAGATTCTTTGCTTCCCAGAGGACCCACTAACACAGTTTTACATCTTAAATTCTTCATTCAATATTAAGTGATGAGCATCCCCCAATGTCATGAAACTATTTACATGAACATTATTTTGATTTTGTAGATTCATTATTTGGAGATCCAAGATTTTTCCAATTTTTTCCATTATAAAATAATACTACAATGAACATAATTATTCATTATGTTTAGATTTATATTTACATGGCCAGGCATATTAGTACATACCTGTAGTCCCAGCCACTTGGTAGGCTAAGGCAAGAGGATCAAAAGTTCAAGGTCAGCCTCAGCAAATTAGTGAGGCCCTCAGCAACTTAGTGAGATCCTGTCTTAAAATAAAAAAATAAACAGGACTGGGGATGTAGCTCATTGGAAAGGTGCCCCAGAGTTTAAACCCCAGTGCCCCCAACAAAAAAAAAAAAACAAAAACAAAGAAAAACTTCTTTACATGGATCTCAGAATATTTCTTGAGAATGGATTTCTAGCCACAATTACTAGCTGAAGATTCATGCTTTGATTTCTGAGTCAAATTTTCAAAAACACAGTATCAACTTATGTTCTAACCAAAAATTGATTCCCTTTTCATTGAAAGTTTATGTGGTAGCTAAGCTTGTGCTCTTAAAATCAGAATGTTGATTAATATCTTTACAGACATTTTTACATTTCTGATTTCCAGTCCCTCCAGATCAATTTCTTAGATCTATTCTGACTTTGCACAGAGGACTGTACTTCCTCTTCCCACTCCTGAACTGAAGCTTTAAAATAGAAGCAGCAACCGACCCCCACCAAGATGACCCTGAGCCCTCTCTAGTCTCATGAGATGATAGCAAGCCACAGCAAGAGGTGAGTACACTCCACCGCTTTCTGCCACTGTACGGATGCCAAGGAGACCGTATGTCCCATTAAAAGGAAGTACTTCAGCCACCAGCTTTCCATGATGTCACCTTCCACTGTTCATGCAAACTATGGGGAAGTTGTGTATGTCCCTACTTTCTATTGCCCAGTTTGTCTGACAAAAGTTAAGAATGCATTGTTAAAACTTATCAGCTATCACAAACATGAGATCACAGCTGGTTTAATTATATGAGAAAAAGAAATCATGCCAGATGTAATTTAGAAGTAACTAGTGTGATTTGAACAAGTGATTTAAATGTATAATTTCTCCCAATTAAGCACCAATTGTACGGAACTATATTCTTTTGAAAGCCTAATGGCAGATGGCACTTATTAGATATTCAGTATCTGCCAGGTACTGTTCTAGGCATTTTGCATGTATTAATTAATTGAATTCTTACAGCAACCCTATAAGGTAGAATCCCCACCAAGAAAAGGCAATATCCACACAAAGATGTTAACATAACATGCTGTAGGTTAAGCAGCAGGCTCTAGGTTTCTGAGCCTTGGCTGCATCTTAGTCTGAATTGTAAGCCTGAAAGTCCCCTTCTGTTTAATTTATGAATAGAGGTAGAACCAGTATTCATAAGTTCATAGTGATAAAAAAATAAAGCTTTAGAAAAAAATTCTTTTTCACAATAGACTGCCAAATAATAAAATTCAAAATTTCATTAGTGAATGTTAAAACCAGTGGATTAAATATTGACAAGAAAAAGCATATTTACATAGTCCAAAGATACTTCCTACAAATTTAGTTATTAATTATGAGGAAAAATAATAATTTTCTAGTTGAGCCATCTAACATTTCATCTTAACTAAGTAATCAAAGTTAATATCACAATATTATGATAAGTCAGTATCTTAGGGTTTCTAATACAATGTACTGCAAGAGGTATGCTATTGCTTCTTGCATGTTCCTTGCAAAGCAGCATGACCTGAATTTAATCATAAACCACTATCAAATGTGGGACCTTTCAGAAAAGAGCTGTGTTATAATCTTCAACTGTCAAGATTGATATCAAGAATACAAAGAAATGTTGGGGAACTGTTACCGATTAAAGGAAATTAAAGAGAATGGACAGTTAAGTTCGACCCATGATCCTGAATTGGATTCTGGATAAGAAAAAAGCAATAACTATGAAAAACAATATCAGCACAATTTCTGATATTTTAGTGAAATGAATATCAGAAAAAGTATTCAGTTTCTGCTAAATTTCCTGCTTTTGAAAATTTGACTATGGTTATGTGAGAATAACCTTTTTTTCTTAGGAAATAAACACTGAAGTATTCAGAGAGGCAGAGCTACATGCTATCTGGAAATAGTCTCAAATTGCTTAAAGACAAAAGAAATAATGAATCAAGAAGGCTTAAAAGCTCATAATGTCACCAAAGGGGATTCAAGGATGTCCAAAGAGAGGGGGACTTCAACTTGGAACTAACCAAGTGCTTGCCACTCATCACAAAAAGAATAAGCAAGGTACAGGAAAAGATTTACTTAAGAACAGCAAGGAAATTCACACTCAGAGAGGGTGCAGGAGACCCTCACCTTTCAGAGAAAAGAAGATGAGTGATGTGCCCAAGGGTTTTTTTACAGATATAGATATAGATATAGATTCCGTGGGTGAGGGGGGAGGGATTCTAAGCAAGTGTGTCATTACAAGATTTTGCTGATTTGGGTAAGTTTACAAAGTTTCTTGGTGATCAAGTCTCATGGAAACCAGGTCCCATGGCAACAACTCTCTACTTGAAAGTCAGAATTCTCCTCTTTGGTCAAACAGTCTAGCCATTAATTCTTGAAGGCACATTGTGAAAGTTCCTCAGGAGAGAGATATTTTAATTAATAATGTGTCTCATCTCTTATGAACATACATTGAGTGTTCTGATGATCTTTAACCGTAAAACTAAACTCCACAAACTTGTCATGATTTTTTAGAGATCTCCATTTACTGAGGGTCTTTTTCCATGGGCACATTTTAGCTTACCTATCACAATAGGGTAACTCATGATTAAATCACTTCCCAGGTCTACTATTAGTATTAATTCACATTTAAATTTTTTTTATCTGTATTTTTTAAAAGTAACTGCTGAGAATTATATCAAAAGCAAAATTTTACATATTCTTATCAGTGGTTCAGTAATTTCACCTTTGTACACTCATTCTAAGGAAATAATCATGGAGAGGCACATGATTTTGTTACAAAGTTATTTATCAAAACTTATGTACAACTATGGAAAACTGGAAACAACTTTTGCACCTAGTAATGTAGTATTGTTTTAGGATCATGTTGTCCTTAAAATGTTATTAAACTATTTACTGTTAAGTGATAAAAACAAGATAGAAAATGATGCACCAAGAATGATTTCATTTCTGTATATACATGTGCATGTAAACATACCCACAATCACACACACAGGAAAGACTGCAAAACTAGAAATTGAAATGTTAATTGTGATGATTTTAAGATATAAAGGAAAAAGGATAACCTTTAAGCTTTTTATTTGGCAGTACTTTAAAACTTAGATAAATCAAACACCAAAACAATAACTTATAAAAACAAATACTTTTCTGGAGCCAAGAGTATGACTATTTTTAAAAAATGACAGGAGTAGCCATAAATTTTTATGATGCTCTCAGTTTCTTGTTAAACAACACACACACACACACACACACACACGCACATACCACATAACATCACTGCTTTCAGTGACACAGGACCCTGCTGCTGATGCTGGTGAGTGATTCTTAGAGCCTGACCCTGGGACTCTCTGTTGGTGGAGTGCTTACCCAAGAAATTCATTTTCCATTGCTGTGATCTGATGTATGGCTGTTATAAAGGTTAATGGACTGTGGGATTTGTTTCCTATATACCTCCAACCCCAAACCAAATGCTGCATGTTATGACAAGAAAATGCTATAAAATTGATTAGTATCTGTGGCAAGATCATTTATGTTATAAGCTAAATTTGCATTTTCTCTGTGTCAAGGACTTTCAATGGAATTCACTTCTGTTGTGATTTCATTCCCATGGTCAGTTTCTTACATGCTACTTTAGGACCCAAATCTCAGATAGTGTGGACTTAGATTCAGAAAATATTTCTGTTATAGTCTTGATTTGAGACTTTATTATAATCTATATTGGTTCCTATGAGGAATGATTAGTTATCATCATCTTATTAGTAATAAATGTTGAACTCTTCTACAAAATACTGGAGAATGACAAATGGCCAGAAAAGAAGCACATATCAAACATGGAACTATTGGGGATTGGACCCCTGCCTAAGGAATATTACAGCAGGGCTCTAGACTTGGAGAGTCTTTGAAGATACAGATTAAAGAGGCAGAAACAATGTTGTAATATGGCTCTTTATCCTTAGGTTTTGCATTCTCATATCAAAGATAGCAAATTGTTACCTCTGAAAAGTCAACTAAGATTTATGTCCTGAAACCTCCTACTCATAATTTCTAAATTACACGACACCACCAACAGGCCCAGGAGTCATCACATGCATTGGAGGGGGAATTAAATTTCAGTATAGCTCCTGTGTGTGTTCTTCAGTTCAACTTTCTGTTCCAAAGCCCAACCCATGTATAAAGAGGCCCTGCCCACTGATAAGGGGCTTATTTATATTCCCACAGCCAGATTCTCCCACTGTAATCTAGACTGCATCTTATGTAAGCATATGACTCACGTGCACTGGTACCTTTCCTGAAACTTGGGGTGAGAGCCAGCTTTCAATTATCTGTGATATGAATGCCAGAGATGGCTAGAAGTGAAATCCAATGGGTATTCCTTCCTGGAATCGATTTAATTTTTCTATAGATTTTAATGAACATACAAAAGTCCAAAGAGAAAAAAGCAGAAAGCCTGGTTTATCCAAAAAAACTGTATAATCAACAACTGAACACTTGAGAATTTGACGTTGTCCATCTCTTTCCCAGACAAGATTCTAGATGAATATTTTCTATTAGTAACCGCCACCACCTCCTTAATCCAGTGCCATCAGGCCTACCCCCTCACCACCACTAGAAACACATTTTCAACCTTCATGACATCGAGAAGTCAAAGCCAGAAGAGGCATTTTCCGTTTTCCGTGTGTGTGTGTGTGTGTGTGTGTGTGTGTGTGTGTTTGTGTGTGTGTGTGTGTGTGTGTTTCCCTTCTAGATTTCTTTTGTACTGGACAGTGTTGACTATTGGTGTACATCATAGATATTTTTTTCCTCCTGGATTGCCATGTTTTCCTAGTGCCTTCCTGGTTATAACTATCAATAAATCCTGTTAATCTAAAGCATATATAAGAAATACCTCAAATTCAACCCAAATTCATTACCTCCACTACTGCCAGCTTTGTCTTAGCCTTGTTGTAACTGAGATGAGTGATTTAAATGCCTCCCATCTTGTTTTCCAGGTCTCTGTCTTGCCCCACTTCAGTCTATTTTCCATATAATAGATAGCCTGGTCTTTTAGAAATACGAATTCTTTATTATCCTATCTCTGACCCTTGTATTATTTGTGATTGCATTTTTAATAATTAGAAGCAAAACCCTACATGCTCTATACTTTCTACTCTTGACAGCCCCTCTGACTTCTCTTGTCACAGTCCTTAGAGCATGCACTGGCCCACACTGATCCTAAAATCTTTGGCACATTAGAGTCATTATTTCTCCAGTCCAAGAATATTTTGGTGCCACACATTGGCCAAGTTTGTCTCATTTCTCTATTGGTCTTAATTTATCACCTCCAAAGGGCTACTTCCCTGACCACCCTAGCTACAGCTACCCTGAAATCATAGTGTGGTATTCTACTATCTTATTTTATCACCACCAATGAAACCTTAGGCAAATTACTTTGCTTCCATCTCCTCATCTGAAAAAAAAAACACATCTTATGAAAATAGTTACATATGTCATAGAATTTTTGCAAGGATTTATCAAGTTATGATCAAAAAGCGGAACAATGAAGCTCTATATAATCAAACTCTATATAAGTGTTTGTTACTATTATTGTTAATAGTATTTATTTTCTTTTTTTCTTACTAGAATATAGATTTCAGGTTTTGTCCGTCTTGCACATCACTTATTCTCAAGATGGAGTAGAGTAAGGTCCTCAATAAGTATTTGAATGCTTGGATGAAATATTTAACCATTTACTTTGTCTTGAAAGACTTCTTTTCTTTTACCAGTTCTTTAAATAAAAACATTTCCTCAGACTCATTTTTGTTTGTTTGTTTGTTTGTTTGTTTTTGTCTAATTTGGTTTAGTTTCTTTCTCTTTTATTCTTTTTGCGTTTTCCCTATACTCTCATTCCTTAAAAGTGTTTAACTTGAAGTGTTTTACTGGTTTCATCCATAGTCTCTGTGATGAGGGTTCCCACCGTTATAGCTTTAGTCACAACTAATACCCAAACTCTGCACTGGAAAGACACCACTAAGAAGGTGACTTGGGAGTCAGGACATCTAGGCTCTTCTATGAGTCCTGTGATTTTGCAAATCACAACCTTTCTGGAGACTATATTCTCTTTTTCATGTTTTGATTGTTTTGATGCCAAGGATCAAACCCAGAGCTTTGCACATGCTAAACATGCACTCAACCACTGTTTTCATGTAGGTAATAATTATTAATTGGTGTATTCCATCTCATAGAAATATGCATATAAACAAAGAGTTAATAGATGAGTGTTTTATGAATTATAAAACTGTATGTTATTTTGAGGTAATACCAAATATAGTAGATACGCTATTTATATTATACCCAGCTATTATCTTAGATTTAACATGTTTAAACTAGACTAATTTTCTTCTTTTCTGAACTGAATTATTTCCAACTTTGCTTTATTCCCATCTCCAACCACTATATATATTCAATTATCCCACTGTGATGTGTCAAACTTGTCCTCCTACTCTCTGTTCTCTCAAACAAAATTCCAATCTTAGCCTTCCTCAATATCCATCTCAACTATTTACAGCATTCCATTGACTGGCTTCTCTGACTCCAACCTTTTTCTCTCAATCTTCTTGAATAATCTCTGCAATCTTCCCAAAACACTAACTGTAGTAGATTCCTAGTATTGCTACAACAAATCCCCATTTATTCACTAACTTAAAACAACAGAACTTACTACCTTATAGATCAAAAGTTCAACATCATCTTCATTAGACTAAAATCACAGTGTTGGTACTTCATAAAAATCCAGGAGTCTGCTGGACTCCCTTCTTTTCTGGAGGCCGTAAAGGAGAATCTTTGGCCTCACCTCTTTTGCCTTCCATAGCTTACCAGTATTTCTTGGTTTGTGGCTCCTTTCCTTCATCAGAAGTGTGGGTCAAGTGTTTCTCATGTCATATCTGACTCTAGCCATGAATGACCTGAAATTTTAAAACACTCCTATGGTTAGAGTGGGCCTATCTGCCTACCTGGTTAACCTAGAAACCTCCAATCTCTAGGTCATAACCTCGCTCTCATCTGTAACATCCCTTTGCTATGTGAGGTAAATACTCACAGGTTTCAGGGATTCCAACAGGATCTTTTTAGGATAGGGATGTAGGAGTTCTGTCTATCACACCAATTTATAGTGTTGTATCTCTGATCATGAGTTTCAAATGATTCCCTATTACCTATTAATATCAAGCTTATCTCCTCAGCATGACTTTGAAAGTCCTTCAAGTGAAATCCTTAACTATTCTCAAACTTATATCCTCTGCTACTATAAGGATGGTCTGCTTTGTTGCTATATGGTCTGCTGATATTAATTCTATGATTTTGTTAGCATACTTGTTAATTATGTGAAATGTCCTAGTATCTCTTCTTTACTTATCAAAGTACTTCAACTTTCCAAATTCCAGTTTAAGTATTGCCTTCCAATAAAACCTTCTCTGTTGATATCACTTGACTCTAAGTTATTTGGCCTGGTACTCTCTGGTATATAGGGTGGATCTCTGCCATTCATCTGTTCAGAAATTATTCATTCTTCTCTGGTAATACACAGTGCTTTTCCTTTGGAGTACACTGTCGTTGTTGTTGTTATTATTTTCCATTAGATAAAAGTTGGTGTTTTTCACAACTAAAAAGCCCTTCCTTAGCCAAGGGGTGAGTCCACATTCAGAGCTAGGCAATGATATGTTGCTATCCTAGAGCACAAGCACCCCAAAAATAAAAATGTTTGGAGTTCACCATTTTTAAAAGCAGTAAAGCAGTTCATTAGAATGGCCCTGTTCTTTGGCTCTTACTTTAATTATATGGAATCTCATATTTGTCCTACAAAGTTCTTCTTGGTTAAGGCAGAACTGTGGACTTTTTTTCCCTTAGAAATCAAAAAATCTTAACCAAAGCTCTGCAGTTTTTTAAATGTTCCCATGACTTTGAATTTCTCTTCTAAGTATATTTTGTGCTTTTTTGATTACTTCACAATTCCTTATAAATCACTAAATATAAAAGGTTTTTAATTAATATTTATTGAATGATTAATAGAGCATTGATTTTAACATTATTTTAAGAATGTGAGCGGCTCATGATCTCAACTTGGAGGTTAAGGAATACAACCTATATTTCCTTTGTTTCAATTCTGCCATCCCTAGAGGAAGGGACAAAACTGAAAAGATGATAGAAACATCTTTTCCAATAAATTGGAAAGGCCACTATTCCACTGACTGTATTTTTATGTATATATTCTCCAGGAGCAGAGCAAAACTCTTTATCTAAAGTGTATTCTGGTTGTGTGCACATCTGTACCAGCTACTCAGGAGGCTGAATTAGGAGGATCAAACATTTAGAAGCCAACCTGCACATTTAGCAAGACCCTATCTCAAAATAAAAACAGTACAGAAGGACAAGTACTGCAGGATCTCCCTCATATGTGGAATATAAAAATAGTTGATCTCAGAAATTCATGGTAGAATGGTTGCCAGAGTCTGGGGAGAGGAGGGAAGAGGGAAAGATGGGGAAAGTTTATCAATGAGTACCATGTTATGGTTAGATAGGAAAACATTCTGATCTGCCACTGTAGAGAGCAGGGTAACTATAGGTAACAATAATATTATACACATTTCAAAAAGCCAGAAGAAAGAATTTTGAAAGTATTTACCATAAAGAAATGAGAAATATTTGGAGAGATAGGTATGTTTATCCTGATTTAAACATTATATACACATATCAAAACATTTTACCCCATGTATGATTTTTATGTATGTGTAATTTTATTTATCAGTTAAAAATTAACTAAAAATTTAAAAAATTAAAAAATAAAAGCAAAAAGGGATAGGGATGTAGAAAAGTAGTAGAGCATCCCTGGGTTCAATCCCCAGGAAAGAAAAAGAGAGAGAGAGAGAGAGAAGACAGAAAGGAAGGAGGGAAGAAGGGAGGGAAGGAAGGGAGGGAGAGAAGGAGAGGGAAAGAGGAAGAAAGGAAAGAAGGACAGACGGAAATGACGGGTATGAAAGTTCTGTATCATCCAGTCACACGTAATGGATCCACCCATGGTATCCCTATTAAATAAGTCTAAGCTGTGCTTATTTTTTCATAGATATATTGCACTGCAGGCTCATATGAAATTTGTGGAATACTTTTCCCAAATATTTCTCTGAAAGATAAACTCAATTGAATCATGGAGGACCGGTGTTTAGCTTTGTATGGTGGATAATTACCATAAGCTCAACATAAAAACATTAGAGCAAATTCCTATTTCACATCAGTTCTTAATGAATTCATGTTGCAATTTAATGAATCGGATTTATGTTTTATGTTTTGTTTTGTGACCATTTGAGGAGAAATATATTCATGAATTGGTCAATTTGAATTCAGTACCTGTAATTTTGGCTTTTGAAAATCTTGATATTCTAACCCTGTTTTTTTTTTTTCCTCCACATAATCTCTTCAAAATGACCATTTCTACTATCTGTAAAAGTTTAGGGGACAACTCCCTGAAATCATATGAAGATGGATCACTCAGAACTTTTCAGAGAGCATAATAGATTTTGGATCCAAGATACAAGAAGAATGAAATCAAGTTTGACTGAGATGGGAACATTATAGAAGGAAATATTTTAGGGAAATATCAGTTCCTGAACATCTTAGCATTGGATGTCTTGTGATCATCCAAGTGGAAATATGGTGTGAGTAAGTTAGCTATAGACAACTGGAATTCAGGGGAATATCTAGGCTGGGAGAAATTGTTATATAAATGGCAATTAAAGACATAGGACTATGTGCATTCAGGAGAGAATGGGCTATATAGAAAGAAAATTTCCAGGACTGAGCTCTAGGACACTGCGGTATTACAGATCCATGGTTGAGGATGAAGTATATTGAAGAAGATCTAGCAAGAGACTCAGAAGTGAGTATAAAACCAGGTGAGTGTAATATCCTCTAAGCCAAAAGAAAAAAATGTTTCTACTTCCTTTCCTTTGCTCTCCAAGTTCTCAGACTTTGCACCCAATCAGTCTGTTGGTTCTGTAAGATCCCATTAATTATAATTAATAATAATTCCTGTTTTTCCCAAGGAAATTTTAAGCTAAATTTGAGACTAACTCCTCACAATGTTTTGCAGCCCCTGACCTGGTCAGAATTTCAGGGGAATTGGGGGTCCTAAGACTTGATTTCTCCTAACAGCTCATTGCTACTAGTTACTTAACTTCTCTGCGGAATGATCATAGTCCTGGCTCCCACCTCTCCCTGCAGACTAATGAAGAACCCAAAGAGCTAAGAAATGGATAAAGTACTTTCTGGGCAGGGATAGAGATGTAGCTCAGTGGTAGAGTATACTCTTAGGATGCACAAGGCTCTGAGTTCCATGCTAAGCAACACACACACACACACACACACAATTCTACAGGTTATTAAAGCAGCATATCAAGGAAGCTAACACTATCGTGATGCCTCCGTGCATCACAGGGGACACATGTTTTCTTCTCTGAAAGCGTATGCCAAGTTTCTTAGCATAAGCTGAGGGAATCATGTGGCATAATTCTAGCTAATATGTACCTTAAAAAGCTACCTCTTAGTAGAATATTATTCTTTTCAAAAGTACTCTTTTAATATATTATTTAAAATATTCTTGTAAAAGATATGAACACTTAGAATTTTATGATTAATGTGACTCATTTTTTTTCAAATTCAGAGCATTATGTCTTTATTTGAACACACATTATAATTCTATCACTACTTTTAAGCCCCTAAATAGATTGTGGGGAAAAATAGCAAAAGAAAAATAAAATAGAAGAAAGAGACCATATTGAAAGTGCAGATGTTTTATTGATGGTGCTTAATGCACATTTATTTCTCAATTGTGTTTTTTTTGCCAGTTCCCAAAACAAATAAATAAAAATTAACAACATCTTGTAAATTATCTATATTCTCCTTCAATGTCTTAAGGTACACAATTATCAAAGCTGATACTGAACACAAACAAATTGATACAATTCAGTATTCTGATAAAATTCATAGTCATCAAATAAGTTACTTTAAAATATATATAGTACAAGTTTATGTTCCATAGCATCTTTAATAAAAACTGTATACCAAAATGGCTCTTCAAACTTAAAAAGTGCAATTACAGAGTGCAAAAAAGGCAAAAAGAAAAAATACAGTATATTAGATTTAACATCATCATGTTAAAATAGCAGATATATTTTAGACATCATTATTATGTTAAAACTTTAAAAGTTATTCCAGAAACACTGTTTATGCTCCCATTTCTCCCAAAAGAATAGAAATAGTCAGAAAATATTTGCCAGCAAATCAAGCATTTTGTTTTCAAAATTCTACAAAATAAAACTGTAGCAAAAATTACCAACATGAGTCAGAGGGATTTTAAATCTACTATTAAATGTAAATTAAACACATGTATTTGAGGAATAAAAAATGATTTGATTCTCAGTCACAGTTAAATTTAGCTAGCTTTCCATTTGAGGACTCAAAAATAAAAATTTGAGTTTGAACAAACTCAGACCAGTATATCATATTTTCCCATTGCTTTGACTTTTGACAGAGGGATGAGGGCAAAACAATGTATAGGGGAAGAGTAAAATTGTATTGGATTATACATGTTCAAATAGTACAATAATCTCAACTTTAAGGTTAAACTTTAGTACCAATCACAGAACTTAACATCCTGGTTACAGATTAGTATGTCTTCTGAGTTTTTGGGTGGTCTTAGTGGGAGATCATAAATTATGCATTTTTGCTTCAGGGATTGCTTAGGTTCTCATTACATACATGTATATGTGTATACATATACAGCGTAAGCTGAGGGAATCATGTGACTCATTTTATACATATTTTATACATATATACATATACACATATATATATATATTTATATTATATATCCACATATGTGTGTGTGTGTGTGTGTGTGTGTGTGTGTGTAGCTTCTTTGAGACATAGATAGAGAAATCTGTAAAATGAGGGCGATAACCAAGAGTGAGCCAAATACTTTTCATTTCCTGTAGGAAACATGAACTAAGAGCAACGTCTTTTCTTTTATGTCTATTCAGCATTATTCTCACGAAAGCAACCACTTTTTACTAATTTTCATCCACAAAATGCAATCTGATTTATATATTTTTATTATTTAACATATATTTGTAAATAAAAATTTAACTCTTTTAGGGGTTAGTTCCTTAGTTTGTTTGCAGTACTGGGGATCAAACTCAGGGCCTCGCACATACTAGGCAAGTGCTGTGTCACTGAGTTACACACCCAACCCTATGGGGCTGGTTTTTAAGCATTTTAGTAAAGATAAAAATATCCCAAACTAGCTGGGCATGGTGGCACAAGCCTGTGATTCCAGCAGCTCAGGGGCGGGGGCTGAGGCAGAAGGATTGTGAGTTCAAAGTCAGCCTCAGCAAAAGCAAGGCACTAAGCAACTCAGTGAGAGTCTGTCTCTAAATAAAATACAAAATAGGACTGGGATGTGGCTCAGTGGTCAAGTGCCCCTGAGTTCACTCCCCAGTACCAAAAAAAAAAAAAAAAAAAAAATCCAAAACTATTTGCACCATGTTATATAATATGCATTGAGACGCTGAAGACAGACTAATATATCAATGCTGAGATGCTGTCAATGAAACTTTTGTTAATGAAATAGATTGTAGTTGAGTTCTTAGTTGATAAGTTTTCTTTAAAACAGACAAGATCACTGAAAATAGGCAAACTTGCATTACATTCAGTAGGTGTCAATTTAAAATGTGCCCTTATGTAACACATTTGATTTCAGCTATCGTAAACATGAAACAAATATACTTTTAAGTCTCACTGATTATTCTATTTTCCTTTTATCTTGCTTTTAAGTTTCACCCATTAGTTAATAGAGCAACAAATGACTATGATTCAATAGTCAATAGAGCTCATGTGTACTTAAGTGTTTGTATGCAAATATGTTTATGTATAGATTTTCGTTTCTTTTGTTTGCTCGTTTCCCTGCCAGGCCAGGACTATACAGGAGAGCCACGTGAACACGTCAGGGTATATAATACATGGCTCCATCTGGAGGCAAGTCCTGGCATCTGGTACTCCAGAGGTGACTTGTCTGGTGATATCTTTGTTGCCCTAGTACATTCCAGGAAAAAATGTGGAGGAAGAAGAACCTCCCTGACCTGGTATGTGATCCAGAGATGAGAACGAAAAATTTAGCATTCAGAGAGGTAGACTCCCATGAAAGCCAAAGGTGGTGACAGCCCTGACTTCTGTGCAATTGTTCAAAATACCCTGAGCTCACTGAGACCTCAGAGTGCAGAAGAAATCTCAGTTTCTTCCAGAAAATAAATAACAGGGGGTAAAGTGTGTAAGGGGTACTTTCATCTCAGCCTCCATACGAAGGTGTAGTTAAGTCCCTACATTTTAAAAGCTTTCCAATAGAGTTTTTCATTTGGAAAAATACACTATAGTTTATTTTCTCTTATTATTTTCCACTGCCTATATGAATATATTTTTAAATATGTAACTTAAAGTTTTAGAAGAAGCTACTTAAACTGTAAGTGAAACTATCTTGAATAGAAATACCTGTATGTCCATTTTTAGATAACAGAGAACTCCTTGTTCTATTCTATTTTAAAATAATAATTAGCTTATCACATTTTGGACTCTGATTTACTTTACAATTCTTCAATAAATCTCTTGTGAAAATTAATACTCTAAAAAGAAGCACAAATTTGGCTTCAAGAATGTATTTTTTTCTAATTGTCTCATGAGAAACAATTATCTCACATAAACAATAACATAAACGATGTGTTGTACAAAAGTAGAATAGTGTGAAGCTATGGAATACCCACTATTGACATGAAAGATGACAAACTCTTCCCTTCACTTTACTTGAAGAGAATCTGGCAGGTGGCTGACAGTTTTCTGTAGCTGTAGGTTGGCACAGGGGATGATCCATTGACCCTCCAAGCAAGTGAGTATCAAGCTAGCCAATATAGGAATATAGAGGCCATTCTTCCTGAACTCAGTTTATTTCAAATATGCAGTGTTTAGCATATGACCTGAATTTGTTTTCCCAAATCTCAATTGTATTACATGAAACAGTGGCACCAACCAATGCATCAAACCATAACATAGTCAAGTCAATTATCACTGATTTGAGCAGTAGAAAAGAATCTACTTATAAGATTGATTTGACCATATATTTAGGTTTACAGAAATATGTCACAAGCTGACACTACCTGAACAATGAATTAGGCATTGCTCATTCCTAGGCCCTGTGCAGCAGGCATATAAACTTTGAAGCTTTCAATAAAGCATTTAGCTCAGGAAATTATTTCTTACAAAAATATCACTTTTCTTTGGTATTAAATATTTTTACACATAATATATTAGTAAATAGTTTGTCAAAATAAAACAAAAATAAAAACATTTTTGAGTATATTAAAAATACACAGTTGTTGACCTAACACACAACCCAACATAAATATTATTAATAAAATAGGAATATCAACATTGACTAGGAATGCAGTGCATCCCTGTGCTGTTCAGACTTGAGACAACGCTGGGTCCCCTGAGGTCACTCTCTCATATTCCTTCTTTGAGTTTTTGCTTTTGTGGTTTTTGTACCTGGAAATATTAAGAAATGAAACTATTAGCATTATACTCAATAGTTACAAGAAAAAAAGCAAGGTAACAAAAGAAAAAAAAATATGGACTCCAAAGGCATGTTAGCATAGTGTATTCAAAATGGTGGAAGTGCTTGAGTTTAGGTTGGACAAGGTGACAAAAGGAGGAAGGGAGTAGTGATCTTTAGTCAAAAGAAATTTGGAAGGAAATAGTGGAAGGACTTCTCAAAGGTCTTAACATGATCATGAATATTGTGAAATTTACTGAAGAGAATCCATTTCTCTCTTCCCCCTTCCATTCTCTTCCCTTCTCTTTCTTTTTTCCTTCTCTCTCTTAATAGCTCTTCATTCTGTGATGATAACTAATTAGGAAGGCATTATTATTTGATGGATTCTTTGAATCAAATATGGACAAAATAAATTTAACCTTATAAAAAATAGCACACTTTTAAACTTCACTACCGAACAATTTGTAAATTGAAACTAAAAAATTTACTGAGCACTTTGTACCAGTTTCAAAACAAGAAGGATTTTAAAAGGACACATTTTCAAGGCAATTGTTATTAACTAATTCACACCAGTCCCACAGCCTGGTCCTAACCTACAAAACCTGTCAGTCTACAGTTCTAGTCTTTCTCAGTTATCAACTTGTGACAATATTGTACATAAGTACGGGATATGACTGGTTTAGGGAAATGACTGAACCAATTCGATCAGTTAGATTTTATTTTTTTTCCTGGAAACTCATTTCTACAAGTCTGCCTTTCATTTTAAGATGCCAAGACTCTGGGATTATTAATTTACAAGTTGTGTTTTATGAGATAAAAATTTGACCTAATAAAGTAAATACAAGAATCTAAGTATAATAGCAGCATCCTGCCTCATAGTTTACTTTCGCATGCATAGGACTATCATACTCAGTACTAAAAACAGCCTGGTTATTATAGGATAAGAATTTCCATCTGTATTTTATAGAGGAAGGAACTGATATTCCCTGTTTGACTTTCAGACGATCACTTAAGTAATAAATAACAGAACCCATAATGAAGTGAAATCCGGACATTCTGTAGCTAGAACATCTCTGTATATGTCATCAATGCAGACTTATTCCTCTAATACTACGTTCACATTTTTACTTGGTTTGTAAGTCTGCATTATGTAATTTATGAAAGTAGAATATAAAGCAAGCACTGGCTTACCATCTGCAGAAGTAGTATATGGAACCGGCGACAATGACAAGAAACAAAATAATAAGAATCACAGTCAAAGCCACATATTCTTTGCTCAAGGGTTGATGCACAGTTAAAAAGAAGTGCTCACATCGGACACCAGTATAACCCACTTCACATCTGAAGAAAAATACAAGACAAAAATCAATTATTTCAGTATATCATGGTTATGAATTAGTTTCATAAGAATTAGTGTTACAGTGTAATGTAAGAAATCCGCAAGATTTGCTAAAAGTTATAAACATAAATTCAAAGATTGAATATAGCGTTGGGACAACATTAATAAAATGACTCCACAGAGCTCTCAGGTTAAATTGTGACATTAAAACGACAGTCTGATTTAGCTGCCAAGGGGGCTGGTTACCTAGAAATGGTGTTTTGTAAGCTTTGTAGGGTTGAGATGCTTTTTGTCTAAACCGGTGGAATCAATTCTGAAAACAATGGCTGACATAGAAGTCCAATGAGAAGATTAAAAGTGGACTTCCTATCATGGCAAGTGGGAGGAATTGAAATGTCCACTGTACATCCCTGGATTATGTGTACAATTTGAAAACTACTATTTGTTCTCTAGTTTCAAAAAAGTTAATACAATTTCTAATACTCTATATCAATTATATTTTCACTGTCCACAGAAATACAGTAAACTTCAAAATTTAAAACAAAAGGAGAGAAACATAATCTCAAACACTGTCTTTGTTTACTTTTGGCATATTACCTGCAGTAATTTTCACTCATGTCCACCAGGTAGATGCACTGTCCATGCAAGCAGTAGCCATTCATGTCAGTGCCGCACTTTGTTATGGACACCTGAGCCACACGTGGATTATCTTCCATCTGAACTGTAAAGGAAATGGAAAGTTGAAAGCATTCTGTTGCCCTCTTGGACTCAGGGCATTAATCATTCTTTCACAACAGTAATCACTGAGCAACTTCACAAAACAGGTTAGATGCCAATCAGTCCAGGAGAATTTTCAGGAGGAGAAAACTACTCCACTCTAGGTATCACACTCCCTAGAACAATAAAGAAACCCCTAAGTCCAAAGGAATATATCCAATGGACTAAACAAAATGAAATAGCACTTGAAGATTTAATACTCAAAAAACAGACTTCATAGATAGAAAAGGTAGTGGATTAAATGAATAAAAATGTGGCATTTATACACAATGGAATATTACTCAGCAATAAAAAAAATAATATCCTGACATTTGCAGGGAAATGGATGGCATTAGAGAAGATTATGCTAAGTGAAGTTAGCCAATCCCCAAAAACAAATGCCGAATGTGTTCTCCGATATAAGAGAGGTGACTCAAAATGGGGTTGGGAGGGAGAGCAAGGGAGGAATATTACCCCTAGATAGGGAATAGGGGTGGGAGGGAAAGGGAGGGAGAAGGGGAATAGCATGGATGGAGAAAGGAGACCCTCATCATTACACAAGATACATGTATGAAGATGTGAATTTGGTGTCAACATACCTTATATACAATCAGAGATATGATAAATTATGGTATAATGGTGTATTAAGAATTGTAATGCAAAAATAAATAAATAAAATAAAATAAAAAATAAAAAAATAACAAAAAAAGAAAAGGTAGTTACCCCCCCACACACACCATTACTCTCCACAGTAGGTATAAATAAACATCTTATTTTTTCAAGTCTCAAATTGATTGTGAAATTCATTACTCTCAAAAGCAATTCCAAGCTAAAACCTTTAATTAACTCAAGAGAGCTCAATTCTATCACAGGTTTTTAAGTCAGAAGCTTTGTTTTGGTGTGTGTTCCCAAATTGCTGAGGTTATCATCAAAGAAATCAAAGTCTCCTGACACTTCTCACATTGAGACCTGAAACAAACTAGACAAATTCTGAGTTAGAAATTCCTATTAGGCACATAGAAAAATAAAAATAGGAATCTAGGCCAGGGGCAGTGGTGCATGCCTATAATCCCAGCAGCTGAGGAGGCTGAGGCAGGAGGATCACAAGTTCAAAGCCAGTCTCAGCAACAGGGAGGTGTAAGCAACCCAGTGAGACCCTGTCTCTAAATAAAATGCAAAATGGGGCTAGGGATATGGCTCAGTGGTTGAGTGCCCCTGAGTTCAATCTCTGGTACCTGCCCACCACCAAAAGAAGAAGAAGAAGAAGAAGAAGGAGGAGGAGGAGGAGGAGGAGGAGGAGGAGGAGGAGGAGGAGGAGGAGGAGGAGGAGGAGGAGGAGGAGGAGGAGGAGGAGGAGGAGGAGGAGGAGGAGGAGGAGGAGGAGGAGGAGGAGGAGGAGGAGGAGGAGGAGGAGGAGGAGGAGGAGGAGGAGGAGGAGGAGGAGGAGAAGAAGAAGAAGAAAAAGAATCTTATTGGAAAGAATGTTGCAACATTTATTTACAAATAAATTCCCATTAGAATGTTTTAGTTACTAAAATGTGAGAGATGTTTATGAAATTATATATTTTTTTAAATCTTCACTATAATACTCTTGTACATATAACCAAAAAGTGGGGGGAGGCAGTAGAGGAAGGCCCACCAAACTTCCAAAGAACATGATAGTGAAGGAACAAGAAAGAAGGCAATATTTTTGTGGAAAACATCTTGTTTTCTCAAACTAACCCTTGACTCAGTAGCTCAGACTGAATACAGAACTGACCTTCACTGGACTACAGAGACTGCTGTCTCTGATGGGAAAAGACTGGGCATTACTTAAGACTATTGCTTAGTAAAATGTTTGACACACATTAAGTAAGAAAGGACATCATTTGCTTCTCTTAACAAATATACATGTGTATGCATGCACAATTTTTAAACAACTGTTTATAAAATGAACTTTCTTCTGTTTCCTGGGATCCAGTTTTTCAGTGTGTCTTTTAATGATGATTCTGTAGAAAAATGGGATTTTCCTTATTTCCTGAATTTTTAAGAACAAATCTTTATATAGACATAGATGATGTCTGATCCCTCTCCCACTACTCCTTTATGTATTTTTCTAGAACTCTAATTAATTAGTGGATCAAAAATTAAGATGGCAATACTCTCCCCTTTTTGATTGTCACATATTTATATTTACATTTTTGTTGAAAACTGTGAAATCTCTTGATGTAAAATTTATGAAGCTGGACTTACCCAAAGCTGTGCAGTTGTCATCTGATTCCCCTGGGATACAAGATGGAATCACAGTTGTGCTGGGAACCGTTTGTAGAAGTTGGAAACCTATTAATGGAGGAAAATCAAATACATAGTGTTTCAAGGCAAGAAACCTTGGTCGGATTTGGAAATAAATGCAGCATTTACAGAGTAGTTTTGATTGTTTTAAAAATTTTATCCATCAAAAGCATAAAAAAGTAGTTCATGAGAATAAATGACCCTTCAGCATTTCTCTCCCAGGGTCCAAGCAGTGTATTCAGAGTTACAAATTTGACCTGCTGTAAACACTTCACAGTAACATTTTCAAAGACCTGATTGTGGACTTTGAGTTTTCCTAAGCTGAACAGTTAGAGAATTTCCACTGTTTTACTCCACTGTGTGTTTACAATAATGCTGTGATGTAGACCCCACCACAAAAGACTTCAAATAAAAAACAGGCTCCAGGGCTGGGGTTGTGGCTCAGTGGTAGAGTGCTCACCTAGTGCGTGTGAGGCCCTGGGTTCGATCCTCAGTACCACATTAAAATAAATAAGTAAAGTAAAGGTAATGTGTCAAACTACAACTAAAAAATAACTTAGAAAAAGAAAAAGTCTCCATTTATGGTAACAACAGAAAAAAAAACTAGCATATATTTATTGTTTACATAAGTATCTGTTACTTTTTACATTGTATTATACATGAAAATAGACTGTAATTAATAAAATATAATCTAGGTAAAATCAGAATATAGCTTCCCATCATATTCATAGGAAAGTGGTTCCAGAAAGTACCAAAATCTGCAGATACTTAAATCCCATACATAAAATGGCATAGAATTTGTATATAACCTATGAACTTCTTCCCATATGCTTTAAATTATCTCTAGATTATCTATAACATAAACTACAATGTGGATGCTGTGTAAATATCTGTTATACTGCATTGTTTAGGGAATGTACAGAAAAGGTCCATACGTGTTCAGCACAGATACACTTTTTAAATACTTTTGAACTTGTGGATACAGATAAGCTATGTAGCTTATTTAATTCAGGAAAGAGCTGGAATGTAGAACCACACCAATCCCTAGCACCAAGTTTCTGCCAGCTCAGACAGGGTCTGAACCAGCTCTTTCATTATGTGCTTCCAGTGAAAAGGTAAACTTTGGAAAATAGGCATCAGAATGACTCCAGTGAATTCTGAACTGCATAGAAATCATGATAAGAAGAAACCTTTTAATTTTACATGTTTATTTAAGAGCATTTAGCCTCCTCCGTTTAAGTTTCAGGTATTTGCACTTCAACTCCTCTTTCCTGTCTAGATGAGTAATTGTTAGATAATAAATAATAATGGTGGGGGTAGTAGCAATAGTTAACAACAGTTAAGATTTCATGAAAATGTGCTGTATGCCAGGCATATTTCTATTCCCCTTATCCATATTATCTTATTTAATTCTCTCAGTGACTCTTAGGAAGACACTATGATTAGCTCCATCAGACATATAAGAAGACTGAGCATAAAGAGTTTAAGGAAACACAATGCTAAATGAGCCAGGAGAATGTAGAAATGGCAACGAAACCCAATGAACATCACAAGTATCAAACTAGGGTACCTGTAATTGAAGCAGAGTATCTACCCCAAAGAGAGGTAACAAAGTGTGGTGGAAAAGCAATCATGTGAGCAAACTTGAGTGACAGAACTTTTGATGCATTAATTAACTTCTCCAAGTCTCCATTTTCTCTACCTTACAGAGTTTTGGGGAGATTGAAATGAAATGATATTCTTCTAAAATGTCTTACATACCAGTGATTTCCCATAAATGTTCCTTTGCACTCAACTTCTAGCCTGCAGTTTTAGCAGTATATGTGGGTAGTGCCCTCTACTGGTTTATAACAAGATTATAAATCTGTTTTGGTCTTTTAAGGATGAATTAAACCATGTAAAATGGGAATTTTATTTTACTTTTTCTTAATCAGAGGAGGCTTGTATTTATTAAGAACGCAGCAAATTCTTTGGGTTCTACAAACCAAGTTACATATCAGCATCAGTATCATAGTTTATATTTTCATGTTTCAAACTTAACATAATAATCTTGGGAAGCTGTTATTAGCCTCAGACAGCCTCAGTGCATACAAATGAAATGTCTTATGCAAGACCACTTATCTAGTGACCACAGAAGGTAAGAGTAAAGAATCTGACAGCAAGTTGCATACTCTTTTGATAATTTGAAAATACTGTTTTCTTGACAGCTTTAGAACTCTCTTCTCCACTCCATGTTTCTCCTACAATATAACTGTTGCTTCAATTGTTCTCATACATTTAAAAAAAAAATCATCTTTCTTAAATAACAAAAATAGTGGCTAAGTCTGGATTTCATTGTCACTTAAACTGAGATTAAAAAATTCTTTTTAACAGAAGATGAATTAGATTCTCTTCTGTGTTAATTTTGTGATACTTCTCACTGTAATTTTGACATAAATGTTACTGAAGAATTAAACCCTGTCTTGGCGTCTTCGGTACAAACTGAACTTCTCTTTGCGAAGATTCTTATAACTAATTCTCTCCTAGGAAGGTGCCAGCCAGGTAAAAGTACACATTTCAAGCCAGGTTTTCTATCCTTTACAGAAACCAAGAGTGGCTTTGCGTGCTTGGAATTGCTTACAATTGCAACTTGGCACTGCTAGAGAATGCAGCTAATTGTATTGAGGTTCTGGAGGTTTTGTTTGTTTGTTTGTTTAGGTTTTTGGTAGTTGTCAGTTTTTCCACTGTTGGAAACTTTGTTCTAGTTGTTTAGGCCACTGGTGAAATATTTATCTTTGTCAATTAAAGATTGTTCAGGCCAGGGTGTGCCTCCGTGAAAACTGGGCTTCCTCTACCTGTGACGCTTCCTTGGACACAGTCCATTGCTCAGGACAGTTTCTGTGAGACTTGCTGCATTAATCCAACAACAGGATATTTTAAAAGAGGAAATTGTAAATAATTGTAAATTCTCCTCTCAAGTTAAAAGTGTGTAAGTGTAGTTCTATCATAGATGTATGTCACCAATGAAATAACAAAATTGTTTCTAAATCAATTGACCAAATGTACAGCTCTAGTGCTTTAAAACAATGGTTCCCAAGTGTAAAAATCACTATTCGTTATTTTATAGTCATACAGGAAAGAACTAAGTGCTAAGTTATATCCATCCATTTCCTTAATATTCACTTTTTTCATGATTTTAGTGTTCATTGCACACAACAATCACTCTATGATTCAATTATAAATATTATATTTGAGCTTTTGATCCATTTCAATACTCCCTTATAAGAAAATAATTCACTGTGATACTAAAGATTTTGGATAGTGTCTGTGTCAAAATCAAGATGTGACCAAATTTACACTGGCAACTAAGAGACAGAGAAGTCTGCAAAGTGATATTGGGAGATGATCGACAAACTTTCAGTGTCAGCTAGAATTTCTACTTCAATACAAATACAAAGTTCAAAATCCTTTTAGAGGGTATTGTTTCTGTCAAATTTCCAAATGGGTTTTAGGAATATGAAGCTCACCTATTCATCTCTCCACCTTCACCTTTCAGAGATTGTGTTTCAGCGAAATCTCAAATGTGCCAACAGGAAGTGGAGTCACTGACTCAGAGGATACAAATTGTCTCTTCCCCATGAGTCAGGCCGAGCCTACACCCTTACACAATATTGGGGACCGTGCGTGGTGCGTGGGAGAGGCTGAGTACCATCACCGGAATGGGGATAGCACTAAATGTCGTGGGCCCTGGAGCACTAAGAAGTGGTTACCCAACAGTCCATCAGAATGCCGGAAGTAGAAAAATGTTTGTCATTGCACTTGGTTTCTTTTCACCTTGCTTCCTAAGGGTCACACTGAGGGGCTCATCTAGAAGGAGGACAATGCAGAGGATGCTGGGATTCAGTGAACAACCAATCAAGCCAAGTCAGCAACATTGTTTGCAAATCTCAGGGGGAAAATGATTCCTTTGGAAAGCAATCAAAACAAATAAAAATGATCCAAAAATATGATTAACAGAATGAAAGATATATGCCTTATTTTCCCAATCAAATCTTTTAGAATATTAAGAACAGAACAGCAAACTCATGATGAATCATAGTATTTGCCTGGCCCAAACAGGTAGCAAAATCCGCTTCGTTTACACTTTTGCTGTGGTCACATGCCAGCCTACTCATGGACTGTTAGTTTCCTACCTTCTTCCACAGCAGTTTATAATTTTAGAATTTGTCTAGAACATAGTAGGCTTGTTAGGTCTTGTGCACTTTTAAAGAATGAACATGCCTTCACCATTTTGGGATGGCTTGCTATTTTAAATAGAATTTCACTATTAGACACAACCTTGCTTTATCTTGGATAAAATAACTATAAACTTGGTCAAATAATATAGTGAACAAATTTCAGTACTTTCTAGTAACAGCCTAATTTTCAGAGTAATATATATATATATATATATATATATATATATATATATATATATATAATGTGTGTGTGTGTATATAAATACATAAATGTATATATAATATATATGTCTGTGTATATATGTATATATTTATATATACATATAAATGAGTAGAAATATATAAATGTATGGAAGACTAACCTTTAAACTAACATTTATACATATAAATGTATGGAAAATTAACCTTGTCTTCTGCCAGCAATTATTCTATTTCTTTATTACAAATCTTAAAACTAAACTTTATTTAAAAAAAAATGTAAAAACTATAACTATTTGAGCTAAAGTAGCACAAAACCCGAGGCTGATAAAAAAACAACATACAAATAAGTATTTCTTTAATTTTGAGCTTTAAAAGATAGCCATAAGATCTTCCTCAACAAGTGACATGGGAAGATTTAATATGCCATGTCTTTCAATTTATATGCAGTGTAATATATTCTACAATTTTGATAGTAATTTCTAAATCATATTTCTAAGCGTTCATATTCATCATATAATGTAGTACTTAACACTATTCAAATAAAAAAATCAGTGAGTCAAAATAAGGAAAAATCAACTACTTTGCCCTAAACATGGGTGGAAACATGCATATCTCATTCATCATAGAAGTGTTGGCGTAATGCAGAAGAACTAAGACCAACTCTTGGGTAATGGGTCCAGTTTATGTTTATCTGGGTGTTCTAGAACTTTGTGGCTAAGAGTCCTAAAGATGAGACATACACCTCCTGAACGCCAATGACTCATTTCTACTGTATAATTTCAATTCTAGAGAAAAGGTTTTATCTGCAAAATAATCTGATAAGGGAGGAAATTTTTTATAACCATTTATCTTGCTTCCCACCTCTACACCTATAGATCCAATTCAGAGATTTAAGCTACCTTTACATTGTTTTCCCAAAGGCAGACTCTCATAAAGGAGCAAAGTTTGATTATGAGTGTTTGCCATTTGCCTTTTTATTATGATAGTCATATTGTGGCCTGAATTTAGAATATTTAATGACATTTTTAGAAGTATATTGACCATTTTGCTTTCTATATAAATGTCTATGCCAAACATGAATTTTCAGAAGGATTAGACATTAATCAGTGAACCCTCCCCTCGAAAATGGGGAAGTTAGTACATAAAAGAGCATTTAAAAATCTTTAAGTTGGTTATTTTTCATTTAATGAACCTACATAATACAAATCACACATTATATTATGGAAATTTCCTTTATATAGTTTATGAAAATATATTTGCTTAACATTAGAGACCTTGACTTCAGTTAGAGGCACATCTAACATCCACAGTATGGTAGTAGGGTGAGAAGGGCTTCGTTACAACCCCACAAACAGAAAAGAAGGAGGAAGGCAGCTTAGCCCCTATTTTTTTTTTTTTTTAGTTAACTACATGTGTCAAATGATATATAAATATTTATAAATATCTATTGAGCATTTTTCTACATGCAAGATATCAAGCAAGATACTGTCTGGAAAATTGTTGCAAAAGACATGGTTCCTGACCTCTGTACCCTTAATGAAACTAGACACCTGAAGGAGGTGAAGAAAGAAGAGAATTCACAAATGATGTTAAGTATCTGTCCAGAAAATACGAAGGAGGATGGTGCCATTAAATGAGTAGAAAGAAGGCAGGGCAGCAGGTTTGTGGGGGGCATTTAGGCATGAAGGGAGGACATGGGTAAATGAATTGAAGTTTGAAGCTCACCTACTATTTAAATATATGAGGTAGTTGAGAATACAGATCTGAAGTAAAGGAATAAGAATGGAATTGATTATATCTATGTGAAGGTCCTATGAAGAGATAACATCTTAAAGTCAAGGAAGTCTCTCAAAAGTTCCAAGGGTAATAGTTTCTAATGAAAAGTAACAGAACTTGGGGAAATAGGTGGTACACAGCAGACAGAAATAGTCAAGGTAGAAGAAAGAGAAATCTCAGAAAAAAAAAGAAATTTCAGTGTTGTGAGAAGTCAAGGGAGTAGAATTGTAACAGGAAACATGAGGAAGTCAGCAAGGCAATGACTGCATTAATGACCCCATCATAAAGAAGAGTCATCCTTATTAGATGCAAATGGTTCTAAAATCAGCAATAAAAATTGCTAAACCGATTTTCTTGTTTGTTTTTGTGATGCTGGTGATTGAATCAGGACTTCACTCATGCAAAGCAAGTGTTCTACCACTAAGCTACATTCCCAGACCCCAAAGCAGGATTTTTTATTTTTTTAAAGAAGAACTTGATTTGTATTTGTATCCAACTTACTATTAATTTTATTTGTCTTAATAATTTAAGGGCTAATTATTCAAACTGTGAACTATGGGTGTCAATGATTATGACTATTAAAAAAATACATTGGATTAGTAGTTCTCAATCAGGAGCTATTTTACCAACCAGGAATGCTTGACCACCTCTGGAGATGGTTGTGGTTGTCAAAACTCGGGGGAACTACTGACATCTAGTGGGTAAAAACAAGGTTGCTACTCAACACCTGCAATGCACAGGACAGACCCCCACAACAAAGAATCGTCCAGGTCATGTCAATACAATCAAAGTCAGAAACACCTTAATTAGTGTCAAGAGATGTGGAATCTAGTTCTAGCTCAGATACTTATTTATTCTCCTTCAACTGAGTTTCTTTACCTCTAAAAACAAACCAGAGAGTGAGATGGTATGGAAAGAGAGAAGGAATTTGAATTAGATTACTCTAAATTCCCTTTCTCTTTCTTCTACTGGCTATATCCATCATTCAGTCATATCACTGTTCAGTAATCTCTCTTTTATTCTCTCTCTCTCTCTCTTTCTCTCTCTCTCTCTCTCTCTCACACACACACACACACACACACACACACTTTTATACACTTGAATTTTGGTAGGCATAACATCACTGAATAGAGTCTATAAGAACCGTTGGAATTGTGGAGAAAAGAGAAGAAAAATTATTAGACTAAGAAGCAACAGAATTGAGTTTTCAAAACTTTTGCTTAATCTTGAAATATTTTCCTTCTCATGTACATTTTCAAAGAACAGCTGGCTCAGTCAAGAAATAGTGGTGAGAACTCTGAATATAGAATAAATCTAATCATCCGTCTGACAAACAGGTTATACTGATGTTTAATAGAGTCTGTTTTTTTGTGTTCTGTTTTTGTTTTTTATGCTGTCACTAAGCTTGTTTAGATACAGACTCACACTGTGCTCTGACAAGGCTAACATATTTTTTTTTCCTGGACAAGAATCAATTCGTTATGAATAACTAATTTAAATAGTATGCTAGTTAATTAAATCATTACTTTAACCTAGAATGCCACTGAACCTTTATCTGTTCTGCAACTAGACACCCAGTCTTACATAAACTGCACTGCCAGCGGATACTGAGTCTGTTGCATTACCTCGTTTTTTCAAAGGTTCCAGAATTAGCATACCAAAGTGATGGCTGTCAGGCTACTCCTCCCTGAGGATCTCCCCTATTGCAGCTTTGGGGAACCTTCCCATTGTCTTCCAATGGAATATTCCCAACAGCAGTTGGCCATATCAATAGATAATTTGCATAGGCCTATATTCAGAATTAAGACGGAAACAATACCTTAATTTATAGTCTCTCTAAAAAGGATTTATTACTTGACATTTGCATCTCTTGTCAGGAAATGGGAGATTCTTATGCAAAAAAAATGGGAGGATGAGCAGAAAACAATTTTTTTTTCAAAGTGACTATATGAGTATTGAATTTTTTAAAAAAGGAAATATATCTATTTTCTCACAATTAGTAGGAATGGGCTGTAGATTCCAACATGGTCCTTTTATTGATACTTATTTAATTCATAATTATATAAAACAGACAAGGTATACAAACAATATAAGATATCCTTTTCCTTGATTGCCTTACATAATATAGCTTGGAAAATATAGAAATAAAGGCCTTAGTCAACTGAATTCAGTTACTGCTTTTAATAAAAATCATATCCAAGAGCTATATTGATAAAAATTATGAACACTAAAAATTCAACATTTTTGAGTACAAGTTGAGAGAATGCTCATATTGTCTTTGGTATCTCATTTTGAATAGGGTCAGGAAGCCCATTTTTGTATATATGCTGCCCCCAGAACAGGTTCCAAGTCTTGGGGTGGCCCTAGATGCCTCTGGAACTTCTCTATCAAAATTTCTTATTTTGATTATGCTCTCACTAACCCAATGGCTCCTTACACATTTTAAAAGAATGACCTTGCAATTTATTCCAAATCCTTGTAAAGTAGTCTTCATTTCTGTATTTGTCAAAAGTGAGCTAAGTACACCTACTGTGTAAAGAACAAATGAGGTGATGTATGTAACACATCTAACACTCATGTGTGGCAGATAGTAGGCATTTAGTAATTTTCAGTTCCCTTCCCCACTCCTGGATTTGCATTCCAGTGGGGAACCAGACACCCCAATTACCCTAGCTGCTAATATGGTAAGATCATGCAGAGGGCAAATGGGGTCAAAATCCAGACAGAAGAGGCCTGTCATTGTGTTTTCTGCCCAGATGTGTCATCTCAGGTGGTGTCAAGACTCAGGCAGCTCATAAATTCTCAGGGTCAACAGAGAGGACTGGAAAGCAAGCCAAATGTCTCACCAAGATTTCAGCTTCTCTTATTTTTTTAAAAGGAATGTTTGCTCTGCTTAATGCTCTCTTACTGTGTGAAGTTGTACTAAACTGTCAAGGTGATACCATTCAGAAACATGCTCAGAAACCTGTTTGAACATGAATGAAAATGTTTTATTTTTAGATGAAGAGTCCCTCAACATTATTCATTTTGAGGTATTTCCATGCTTTTTCAATATGTTCAGTAGACTAAAAGTGCCAGTAAACCAAGGCACAAAATCCTTCAGTTGTTCAACATCTTTATATGAAAAATTAGGACCAATTTCCCAATCTATAAAACAAAAATATAAATAGGAAACATTTCAAAAATTTATAAGTAATCAAAATGATTGTGTGTAAGTGTAACAATTTAAACCCACATGTATTGAAGATGGAGGATAGAATTTTTCCATAATCATAAATACATATAAGACAAAAATAATAGAATGTATGAAGAGATCTAAAATAAAAATCTCTTTCTTTTGAAGAAGAGAGTTTGGGAAAAATATTTCTAGGCAATCTTTTTTTTTTTTTTTTGGAGGGAGGCAATTTTAGAATTGCCTTTGCCTTTTATTCCATATAAAAAAGGACTAAAACTATAAAACCTGCATACCTGAATAGAATATAAAGATTTGATATAGAACTTCAAACAGGAACTTTCCTAGTGGCAGAGAAAAATCTAAACAAACTGGGAAAACAGAAACTGACCTAGCTCATTTGGAAATGGGCTTGGCAGCTGACGAAATAGGTGAACTATAATTAAGTAATGCAATAAAGGAGTTAAGCACTTTCATGACAACAAAAACACACAACACACCATGGTTGGGTAGTACCAAGGTTATTCATAGGCTCTTGCTGTCTTAAATTAGAATATTCAATGAGATACCTAGAACAGACACTTGCATTGTTCAGATGCAACTTACAGGTGGAGGGAAAAAAAAAAAAAAAAACCCGTATAGAGCCATTCTGACCTCTATGTTAATTTCTAACTCTAGGAAGACTCTTTGTCTTTCTAATTTTATTCTTTTTCACAGATTCTAAGCAAAGACAGCAAAGCCATAGTATTTATTGAGAATCTTCTACCAAGTTGTTCTTATCTCAGTTTTGGCAGAAACCACAGATACAGTTTCCACTTATGTTCCTGAGCATGGATGTGTAAATTCTAACTATGCATAGTATGCATTTCATTAAGTCTTTCAACCCTGAGATAAGGCCTGCCTGTCGAAATAATCATTTAACTGTCACATTCTGCAAAGGTAGAGTTAGTGTATGAGGGAAATTCACCTCCTTGCCATTCCAGGAAGAATGTGAGACAAGCAACTTTTACTTCCTTATTGAAATATTCATATGCAACTCCAAACTCCCCTTGAAAATTTAAGGAATCAGGGAAAACCAGAATGTAACATTCAGATTTTTTTTTTCCTTGCCTTGCCCGTGGGTTAAGAGATGGGGGGGTGTCTTAAATTGGAAGACTGACATCTGACATTAAAGTACCTTCAGTGATTACAGACTACCGGGTGCAATCAGCCCCAAGAGCAAAGCGCCTGACGAAGCTCTGGAGGCGGGGACAGCTGCTGGGGAAACCGAACTCAGCAGGTGTAGGAGGCAAAGGGCGGTGGGGAGCTCCAGGACCTGCCCAAGGCCCTTCAGTTCCAGGTACCCGCGGATAGCGTTTTAATTCTGTCGCGTCTGGAGCTCCAGTCAAACTCCCATTGGCACACTCCAGCGCCCCCAGGATGCTAAACCGGGCTAGATTTTAGAAAACTGGGTGCAAGATCGAGGAGGAAAAGCATTTCTTTTCAAATGGTCTCTTGTTGCGCGCGGCTAGTCTCAAAAGGCCACCCTCCAACCAAGGAAGAACAAAACACGAAATATCAAAGGTGCTTTTTAAGCTTTTGGATTTCTAGAACTGGCAAATTTCAAAAGAAAAAAAAAAAAACAAAGTTTTTCCACTTTTAATTTTGCCTAATAAAAATATGTCAATGTATGCACAACATATATGCTAATAATTCATTTATTAATGAAAAGCGTTTTCAATATTGATCCCACACCCCACCTCCAGCTTGCCAGAGGAAACAGACTCGCCTCCATTTAAATGGAGTTCGCTTTAGCCTAGTGACAACTCGGTACTTGTCTTGTGACAAGTTCACAGACTCAGTATCCGTCTCTTCTTCGGGGGCGGGGGGTGGAAGAGGCGAGGCTCACCTAGGCAGAGCAGCAGTGCCTGGACCAGGCCCGTGGGACGCGTCTCCATCCTCTTCCCTGCGGCTAGACTCGGCTGAGCGCAGGCGCCCGGCTGCAGGAGGTGGGAGGCAGGCGGCAGAGGGCTGCTGGGGACGCTCCGACCCGCCGAAGCGATCGGCTGCCGCGCTGTAGCTGGAGTGCTGCTGAAAGCCTGAAGGGTCTATGCGTCCACTGTGTCCCTCTGACACCAGCTTGTCAGGCAAGTGAGCTCAACCGCCACGCGCTGCGACCTTTATAAGTCTGGGGAGGTGCTTCCGGACAGGAGCACTTACAATTGGGGTGAGGTTCAAAAGTGCCCAGAGTTTCATAATCTCGGCCCCCGGGGAAGGAGTGGTGACCATTGGACTCTCCGGATGTCATCCTCCCTCTCTGGAGCACTTGAGAGTAGTGGTTGAGGAATGAAAAAATGTCCTCTGGGTAGCTGGAGACTACTCCCCAAACTTTTCCATCCTCGAACTCCGACTCCCGCAGGAGGAGGTGGGGAGCATGAACCAGATGAGTTGGTTTGCTTCCTGGGGTCACCTGCCGAGTAGTGGGTGGCTTTGGTTGCTGTGGATGACAGACATAACTTGAATCAGGGCTAGTGTTTCCAGTGCATGCTTTTGGAGAGCTGTGTGTGTGTGTGTGTGTGTGTGTGTGTGTGTGTGTGTGTGTGAGAGAGAGAGAGAGAGAGAGAGAGAGAGAGAGAGAGAGAACTCCCTGTTTATGAACATACTTGAAGTTTGTCAGTAGCTCAAGCACTCCCCTCCCATGCAAACACACCACCACCCAGAAATGCCTTTCACAGCTACCCTTCCTTTTCATCTCCTCTGCTTCAAACATGATTCAGGCATTTATCACCTCAATGTCTCCTAATTACGAAGAAAACCCCACGTTATTTATTTATTTATTTTTTTCCTGCCCTACTCACCATCTATCAGCCTGCTAGTTTGGAACTCACTTCCCCCAAACATCTCCTCAATCCTGTCACTCTCTGTACAAAATTCCATTGCCTTTTGGACAAGGCCTGACACAAGGTGAACCCCATCAGTCCTCAACCTCAGCTCTCCCAAATTTGACAAATGGTTCCACCCCAACCAGGCTGGAAAACTCACTAAGCCTTTGCTTATTCCCATCAGCTTTTGCTTATGGAGTCACACTTTGGGGGAATGGCTGCCCTTTATGGGAACTAGTCAAATCTAGTTAAATTTTCATGATTCTCCTCAATGGGCCTGAATTTCTTAAATATACAGGGATCTCCATTCATCTGATCTCCAGCTTTTAATGTTTAACCTTTCCCAAATTCACAGATTTCTGGATTTGATACTACACTTTTGGTGAAAAACAACCTCTATTGTGTGTAAGTCCTGTGTTCAGATATGTTCATACACATAAATTGTCTTGCTTTTTATCATAGTTATTTGAAGGGACTAAAGGTAGTCAACTTAGCAATATGCAAACATATTTGGCTAGAAAACAGAATCAATGGATGTTATTAACTCCTTACCTATTTCTACTTTTAATTTATTATTATTATTATTATTATTATTATTATTATTATTATTCTCTGTCACTGACTCCAAAGTCCTTTAATGCCCAGAAACTCCCTTGTTGGAAACAAATACTTCATCTATCTTTTAGTGGTTAAGATTTAGGGTATCTGTGAATCCTTGAATTATTATTTGATCTCTCTCAGGTTGCTCACATGTAAACTAGGAATAATAATAGAATCTAACTCATAGGAAATAATGAAAGTGCTTAGTACAGTGTCTAGCAAAGTTAGTGTTCCTTAACAGTATTTACTACTGTATCTAAACAATGATTGTTAAGATGATGCTTCTTGGTGAGTGATCAATATTTGTGAGTTAAGTGAACCAAAGAACAGGAAGGGTCCCTAAGTCTTCTAACTAGGTATAAATGACTTCTCACTTAATTACTCTTTTATATAAGAACAAATGCCCCCACGAAAGATTATATTGGGAATGGGGTACAGATTTATGGAGCATTAATCAGAATCCTAAGTTTTGTAATTTAGAATTAGGAAAAGGGATTGCTGGTTACAGACTGTGTTTTTTTTTTCCCCCCTACGTATTGGATCTTGAAAAATAAAATAAAGAGCTGTAGTGCCTGAGGAATGAAAACAGAATTCCAAAGAATTGGGTGTCAACTGGGATCATTTCCTTATTCTGCACAGTGACACCTGCAGGTACTTGCAAGGAGCGACAGGCAAGACTTCATGGGTCCTGATTAATGCCTCCTTTCATCAAATATAGTGTTGTACCTTATGTTCAAAAGGATGGGGTGGGAGTGTAATGAGGAGAATGGGGTCATGGTGACAACAGTTGGCAACAGTCAACTCTATGGTATTGATATGTGGGGAGGAATTTTTTCACTTTGTAGCCAATGCCTGCCAGCATAAGATATCATCATTGTGAAAAAAATCCCTGCGCTTGTCTCAAAATTTTCCACAGCAATGTGCTCTTCTACAGGCTGATTTTTACATGGTGTGAAGAAATCTTTTCTTTATTGGGTCTATGTTTACTCAATTTTCTAGCCATTAGTTTTCGAGAATGACTCCACCATGACACATCAGGGATTTGCCACTGCCTCTGCAAAATAGTATTCGTCTTCTTCTTCTTCTTCTTTTTTTTTTTTTTTTTAATAATTGGACAATTTTCATTAATCGTCCTTTTAAATACATATACATACTATGAAGTACAATCATATTTCCTCTTAAAGGCACAAAACATATTTGAGGATAGAACAGTTCAGGAAGAAAATAAATAAACCATATAAAATTTTCCAACTAACAAATGACTTTAGGAAATCCGCCAAATCAGAAGTTCCCTACATGAGAGTTAATGGAATTTCTTTCTAAGTTGTGAGTAAATCTAAATATAATGTACAGATTAAATATTCATACATAATATTATTCTTAAAAGTATATTGAATCTATTGTGATTAACAAAATGTTTTCATTTTAAAATAGATACTGAATTCATGGTGGCTTTCTGGCATGTGTTTTTTTATCGATACATAAAAAACATATAAGCACTATTGGGGGAAGTCTGTAAAATAATCTCTTACATTAAAGGGGGTTCTTTTAAAAAGAGAGAAATTTAAAAATACTGGACTGAAAGCCTACATGTATAGGCCCTGAGCGGCCTCCATAGCAGACTGCAGCCAGATTGAGCCCTGCATTCTGTCAAGACAGCCAGACAAAAATTTATAAAACTTTATAGTTCTTTCATATCTTGCTTTTCCCCTCAAGTTAGCATTTATTCTGACTGCAGCTGTCACTTATTTATTATGAAATAATAAATCTAACTGAGTACTAGTAGCATAATTAGTAGCATAATTCTACTTTAGTGAATCAGTTTTTACAAAACACAAAGTGTTTTAAGTCATTCATTAGTTTTTAGCAAGAACCACTGATATAAAACAGTATTGGATTTTATATATATATAGATAATTAAGTATTAAGGACGAGGGGTATAGCTCATTATTGAAGAGAGCATTTAGTATGCTGGAGGCATATCCACAGTACCCCCCCCAAAAAAAAATTGAAAAAAAATAGAAAAACAGACTGTTAAATTAATAGTCAAACAGACTGTTAATATTCAAAATATGAGACCTTGTGTATGGCTCTTTTTCTATCAGATGCTACTCTTTGAAAAAAAATTGTATTTATTCTACGGTTAGCCAATAAAGGGCTATATAACAAAGGACTATATTAACAATAAAGGGCTTTTTTAGAAAGTTTCATTTGAATGAAAAATAGATGTCTTTTAAGATAATTTTATTATATATTATAAATTAAATAATGTCTTACAAAATAATTAAGGACAAATTTCCAAGCAAACTTTGTGTACCATATTTCCCCATTATTTTTGTAGGACAGTCAGTGACTCTTGTATTTCTACCCAAAGTCAACAGACTACAATGCTATTTAGGTAAATGTCTCCTTTACTTATTAATTCAGCAACTATTTATTGAATATCTGTATAATGGCATTGTTGTATAGATATGTAAGTACAACCCTGAACCCAAAGAGCTTTTAATCCAATAAGAGGCAAAATAAAGAAGCATATATTTTAATGATACTCTTCTTTATTTTAGTATACTCTATCATGGATTTGGGATGGAAAAAAGTCTTTATCCTGTGGACTAATTCATTTTGTAATTCTTTTAACAATTCAAAAAGGAAAATTATTTTGTTTCTTTCAATATATAATTTAAAGGATAGAAGAAAACAAAAACTGAGAAAAATTTTAAAGTCTACTGAATAGTAAATTGTATTTCCTCATAAATTAACCTAATAATTGAAGGATTTTTATAAATTAAAAGAACTGTAATGTATTTTAAAACTTATACATCATTTGAATATTGGGTGAATGGCCAATTAACCAATTTAATGAGTAAATTCATCAAAAAATTTTTTCTTATTTTTTATTTTATTTACATTCAGAATTATAAATAGAAATGAACATGAAAGTATTGATATTAGTACTTTATAAATGAGATATGCCAAAGACTAATAATAGCAGTTAATAATCATACCTAGCTTTCTTAACTCATTAGGTAGTTTTTAAAAGTTGTATATTTATTCCTCAAAATAACCCAATAAATTCTTTTTGTTTCCATTTTATACATGAAACTAAAGGAAAAAAGATTCATGTATTTGTCCAAGACCCTTCAGCTCAAAAATGGCCAGCAGAGAAGCAAACCAGACAGCCTGACTACAATTCTCCAGGCTTCAACAACACAGCGCCAAGTTGCTTCATGCTATATAAATATTTAATGCACCTATAGTGCAGGGTTTGTTATACACACGCTCTTGTATATTTTTTAATTAAAATCCACATTTCCAGAGTTGCTCAGTCTCAGATTATTTTCAAAGAGCTTTCACAGCCCTTTACTAATAATCTTTATTTTCTTTCCTTAAGGACTTTCTATGTTATTTCCCTGTGAAGGAGAAAATCATGTGTGTCAAACTTTCGGCTCGAATCTCCAAAGCATTCACTAATCTTCATTTGTCATTGTTCATTGTGCTTATAGAAACATTTTATTTTAAAAATGACACATTGGGAATGGCGTCTATGAATTTCATCCATAGAATCATTTAACAATCACAAAAATTTAAAACTGAGCCAAATCGTATTTGCTGTTAGGAACCTTACCAATTCTGAAGCTACTACTTCCTATTCTTGCCATACCACGAGCTATGCCCTAATAATAGAAGAACCTCCCCTCCTGTACAAACCCACGCAGTGTTAATTACACACATAGCAATGATGAATCAGGAATGCAGCTATTTGGAGTACTGCTGTTTCATGTTTAGCTAACACCTAGTTGTATTGCCTACACTGATGTTGTTACACCTTAAGCAACATTTTACAGTTAAAATACTAACTTTCATAAAGCCAATCATTCCATAAACATTTTAGGCTTGCTCTTTTAACAAACATTTTATGTATCCTGCAACCACAAAGCAGCCATTTAAATAAATATATTTAATTGGAGGAAATTTGAATGTATTGCTAAATCATTTGCATAATTATTTTATGATTACATTTGGATTTATGTACTTTTATAAATATTAATGTTAACATTCTCAGTTGCAGAATACTCAGGTGATAGATTCTCTAGCATGAGACTTTCTTGTGTTCTAATCTCCTCAAAGATATAAAAATTACTTTCTACATCTAAATATCAACAAACAGTACAGAAGATTACCTAATGTATGAACACCCTGGAGATAAAACATTTAGAAAACAAGTGGAATGTCACTAAAATGCCTGGAATTTTTTTTTTTAATGATTGATAGTTTTTCACTTGTTAGCCCTATCACTAATGGACAAGTATAACATTGCTAATGAAGGTAATAAAACAAGAACAACTTAAGTTTTTATTACTCCTATTCTGTATCTGACTTAGAAAATATCTCCCAGTAAAATTCTGCATTAATAAGATTATACTTTATTTTATAATATATTGTAAGGCAGTATTTGTGCAAACAGTTAATATTTTATTCAATGACTGTATACATACTCATTCTCACCGATGGCTGCATTCAAGGTCATTTGGTCAGCTTCAGAAAAATGACTGATGCCTGGGCCTTACCTTCTGGAGCTTCTGACTCGTTTGATCTAAGGAGGGTCCCAAGGAAATGCATTCTTTGCTTAATGTTTTAACTCAAACATAGAAAGAGTATTGAACTATACCTTTTAAATCCAAATTGTAGTCCTGACTCAAAATAAATTGTGTCATGATCTTGTGTAGCCCATTTAATTTCTCTGGGATAGACTCTTCTTGTTCTTAAAATGTAAGTTTGAGCTACTCAGTCTCTAATGTTATGGCTTTTTTAGAACCATATTAAGAAGATGGAGCCACCCGTATGTGCCTTTAAGCATTGAACAAGATTAGGCAAGTGTGTAAAAGCACTGGTTAAAATATCCTGAGTGATAGCACAGATAATGTCCTCAGGATATGCAAAAGCAGTCCATCTTATAAACAGGCTTCTCCAGTTTTTAAACTCTTGACTTCATCTCTCCTAGGATCTTTGCTTACTCATTTTTATTCCATTTATCATTTTCTTCCTTTTGCTTACAACTTATGAATCATGAACGCCACAAAAAACAATACAGGGCTTTAGAAACTAGAAAATCCAGGTCCTTTTGCAGAGTAAGAGGGTTCTCTTGTATATGACCCAAACTACATTTATGTAGAGAGTTTCCCTTTTTCTAGTGAGGGAAAAAAAATCCTCTTTTTCTCATGTTTCAAAAAATAAGGGGGAAAGTCAATTAAGCAAAAATGACACTGAATTAGTAGTTAGAGGCCAAAGTTCCCATCATAAGTCAGTTTACTTTATGAACTTATTTAAACTGCAGTAGCCTCATCTGTAAAACTGGAAGAAAATTGCTCTTGTCTTTCATGAGACTCAAATGAGATAAAATGTTTAAGAGAATAGTGAGAACTGTAAGATATAAGATGAAAGTAAACATCAGGTTTTTATTTTGTACCAGGAATTAGGAGAGAGTCAAAAAAGTTAAGAGAGGAAGCATCACAGTGTTAGATTTTCAAATCCAAAGGAGGTTGGTGTTCCCAAGAGGAGGCACAAGCACCCGCAGCAGGTGGGACAATGAGGTCCAGATATTAGGACCAGAGGAAGAGATGTGGCAATAGTGAGATCAGTGGTGCCTTTGCAGGAGAAAGTTCAGTAGAATGGAGAGGGCAGGAGTCACATTACAGGAATATGAAAGCTGTATTTCTTCTAATTCCAAATAATACTCTGTGAATGAGTCATCTGCAGTCTCAGAATGGGGGCATTTGTGACACAGACTCCTCTTCCCTCATAAGACAGTGTAAACCCCACATGAGAGAGATGGGTCATTTTTACACTCAGGCTTCTGTGTAACTCATAATATATGACGATGAATGAGACAGAGAAGCTGTTTGTGGTGGGTTTATAGATGGTGTGCATAGCCTCTTATCATTTAATTTGGAGAAATATCTAGCTTTTATGAAATTATTACTACTTTTCTAAGAAAGTGTCCTTGCACATTATAATAGAGATTCCAGACTAAGTGATTCTCTGAGTCTATACTTATTATCTCACTGATTCATTAAGTTTATTGGTCTCTCCTCTTGCTCTTTTTCCATCTACCTCTATTTCACTGTGTCAGGAAGAAAATATATGTATATGAAAGTATATATTATATAAATTATATGATATATAATTCATTATGTCTCCAGTGAGGGCTAATAGCTGACATTAGAAAAATAGACTTGTTGAATATGCTCCATCTTTACATACTCATATGGATTTAAACCGATTTGGACTTCAGAAGGGCATAAGATCAGGAAAATGGCATAAAAGAAATGTTATTCTCATGGCTATTAGACTCTACTTTTTAAAATGTGTCTATTGGTGCATTGTAATTATATGCATTAATTACATTATAATTATATATAAAGTGGTTTCCATTATGCCATATTCCTAGGTGCAGATAACATAATTTGATCATTCTCATTCTCTAGTAAGTTACTTGGCTCTCTTAAACTATAAATCCAGCCTCATGACCCTTCAAAATTCCTGTCATCTCACCAATTAACCCATAAACTCCCTGGAACACCATTAATTTTCCTTCCTCTAAAGACAACTCCAGGGCTGTGGCTGTGGCTCAGTGGTAGAGCGCTTGCCAGGCGTGTATGAGGCCCTGGGTTCCATCCTCAGAGCTGCAAATAAATAAATAAATATAAATAAATAAACAAATAAATAAATAAATATCCATCAACAATTAAAAAATATTTTTAAAAAATAAAAATAAAAAAATAAAGACAACTCCAAAAATAGACCTCTAATATGAAATCTGGTCATCTTTCTATCTTTGCATCCTAGGAAATGTGCTTCAGTTCAATTCATCCTGTTGCAGTGCAACAATGTGCCTAAGAGTATATGAAACGGCAGAATCTTAATGAAACCCAAATTCTCTCTCAAGGAAAACCTGAGCCTTATAGGACACTGATGCCAATTTTCTAGAGATGTTCTGTGTCCTACCTACATGACAGAGTGTGTCTCTTGGGAAACATATTGCCCATATAGATGTTAGGTTCCAAAAGAAATGGTTATAAATGGCTCTTCTCTTTAAAGTTAACTTTCATGCTAGTTTCCCTGTGGACATCATGATACCCAAAGATGAGACCTTCTGATTTTTGTTAGACCTCCAAAACCACAGGTCAATAATAGATATTTTGAAAAGACAATAGAATCAAATTCAGCAGTGGAATAACAAGATAAGGATAACTTTTAATGTTAGAAAGTCAATTGGAGGATTGAAGTAGGTGATATAAAACATTTATACTTTTGTGAATTTTGAGTTAAAAATATTTTTGTGATACTTCATCTCCAATTGACTAGTATTCTTCCTTGATTATTGTCTTGGTAAACCTTCAAAAGAGTCTCACCTTAATTATAAATTCGTCTGAAAGCCTTCCCCAATCCTCCCAAACCTGTCAGGCCTTGAAGCCAGGGTCTCATACATGCTAGGTAAACCCTTAAAGGGTTTTTGAAGGGTCCTGAGGCTGGATTTATAGTTTAAGAGAACCAAGTAATTTACTGGAGAATGAGAATGATCAAATTATGTTATCTTCACCCAGGAATATGGCATAATGGAAACCGCTTTATATATAATTATAATGAAAGTAATGCATATAATTATAATGCACCAATAAAAACCTGTGAGGCCTTATATTACAACCCAAACTTTTTCTATTATAAAATTTGGTACTTTTTCATGCTTTTTAAAATTTGCTTCAGCTATTGAAAAATAAGCTCTAGGAAGAAGGAATCATTTCTCTCTTTAGCAATTTTTTATTCTTGATACTTAGTATGTGTCTGGCACACAATAGATATTTAATCAATGTTAGAGGGTAAATTAATTGTCAAATATCTATTGGCCTGGAGGACCCAAAAGCTTCCTAAGGATTGTGGTATATACAAAAAATGTAAATTAAAATGACAATTTTGAAGGCACTGTTAAATGTAAAAATGATAAACTGAAGAATATCTTTTATGAGTGATTTTTATTCTTACATGAGAAAATATTAACACGAGGTTTTTCAATCATAAGATTAAGTTTATTCTATATCCTGCTATCTACCACATTGTTCCTCATTACCATTTCTTAGAAATGACTCCTCCCTCTTTTCCCCTTGTCTTGTCTCCTTTCTTCAGTTATTATTCTCCCTTGATTCTTCATTGAGTGTCTTATTGCACTACTTTCCTCTCCTGTCTCTCCAAACTTACATCTCCTGTACCCCATACCCACAAAGTCCTCTATTTTATAAAGACCTTTAACAAACAACTTTGCCTACCTTCATTGTCCCATATCTTCATGCTGGGCCCTATGGTGCGGGCCTGTAATCCCAGCAACTCAGGAGGCTGAGGCAGGAGGATCATAAGTTTGAAGCCAGCCTGGACAACTTAGGGAGATCCTGTCTCAGAATAAAATAAAAAGGACTGGGTATGTAGCTCAGTGGGAGAGCATTAACCTATCATGTATGAGACCCTGGCTTCAATTACCTGTATTGGAGGATGGGGGGATTTAGATATTTGACTGGCTCATAATAGTTTTTCAGTAAGTATTAGCTATTGTTCTTGTTAGTGGTGATTTAGAAGGGCCAGAGTTTGATCCCCAGCACTGCAAAAGAAAAAATATATTTTCTTTTCAATGCCAGATTCTATATGCCCAAATAATACATTACTTGTGCTTGGATACCCTGATTTCTCTAGTTACATGCTGGCATATTGTAGACACTATAACTACATCGTTGTTGAGTGAATTTGTTGATTACAAAAGCTAAAATCTATATTAAAATTATAGGAATAGAAGGAAATTACATAGGGCCTCAGTTGTGCTACATCTCATAGAGTTCAGACAACATTATGTTAATAATTACTGCAACTGTGATTCCTATTACATTAATGATGTGCATATTATCTCCACTAGAATCTGGACTAGTTTCTTACACACCTATGATTCAAATTTAAGACCACTAAATATAGAAGAGAGTGGCCCATTAACCAGTCCACTTAACATCAGTTCTCAGCAGATCAGTAGTGCTCACAAGCTACAGTGTCATATGCTGGGTTTGGTCCAGAAAACCTAAAGCTTGTTGAACAAAATAAATAACTTTAAGCAGTCTTCAGAATATGCTGCTTGTTCAAAACATCTCGAATCCTTCTTAGAAAAAGCCATCAGAGATGAGACAAATCATTTTAAGAAAACACAGAGCAGCAGAAGAAGCCAAAGGACTTCTTGTATCAACATCCCAATTAGGAGCCCAAAGAACACAATATTGCTGCACTCTATAAAATCTGTTTATATGTTCATTACTATGAGAATTAATACAGGCATGATACTGAAACCTGAGAGATAAACATATATAAGATATCACCCAATTCAATGGATTAACTAAGTTATTTGCTATTTTCATGCTTTACATTTGCAATATTTAAAATACTTTTACATGTGCATCTCTCATTTATGAAGGATTTAGAAACTATGATAGAGGGTATAATACAGGCCAAATTATTCAGCAGTCATAGATTTGAAACTAAAAGTTTTTAACAAAGAAAAAAATAGCATACAAATTAAAATTAAGCAATTGTAAAATAAGAAAAATAAACTGCTAAAAATAACAAGTTACTTTTTTTTATTGTTAGCAAAATTCTTGCTTCAAACTTCCTTATTATTGGCCTATGTTTAGCTTTTCATAACTTTTCTTTAAAAAAACATTTATTCTTTAGTTACAGGTGGACACAATATCTTTATTATATTTTTATATGGTGCTGAGGATCAAACCCAGTGCCTCACGCATGCTAGGCGAGCGCTCTACCTCTGAGCCACAACCCCAACCCCGTAACTGTTCTTTTGAATAGTTTCATAATATTTTATTAGACTTGGAAGTTTTTCATCTCAAATTTATTTTACTCAAATATTATTATATTCATGAGTTTTCCTTAAAAGGATGAAGTGGTATAGAATCTTTCAGGCTTTTCTTGACTAAAATCTAAAATCATTTTACATTATAATGAAACATACACAGAAATATATATTCATATAAATCTGAAATAAACACTTTAAAAGCAATTGTTAAGATGCTCTACAACCTTTTTTTTATTTCACAACTTATTAAAATTTTTTGATGACACACTAATCGGTTATATTGTGCAATTTGGAAAACAGTAAATGAAGGTCAGTGATGCTTTTCCTGTGGCCCCTGGAGCCCTAAGAGCAGTGTGTGGGGGCAGGAAACTTGGCATTGCTGCAGGGATCAGAAAAGGGAGGGAGAATGTGCTCCAGGAGCAGATGGGTTCCAGGTTCTCCCACCTTTTACTATTTTTGTTGTATATATAGGTCTTACCCATAAAATTTTATTTAAAGAAACGTTGGTTTAAAAAGTTTGACAGTTATCTCTACAATTTCCTTATCTATTAAGTCAAATCTTGTTATGCCAAAAACCACTTCTTCATAGGATCTTTTCATTTCAAACAATCCTGTAGGCACAAAGTTACAGTAAAATTAAAGTACTTGTACAATGCTGTTTTCCTTTCATCTTTCAAAAGTGAAGCTTGGTGGTAGAGCAAGTGTCAGCATGTGTGAGGCCAAGGGTTCTATCCTTAGCACAAACACACACACACACACACACACACACAAATTACAGCATGGTAATTTTAGAATGAATATCATGGCTTGTGTGGATTTGATTAATTTACATGAATTTTAACTATGAATTAATTGAATGCTAAAGTTTGCTCAGAATTCTCTCAAAATTTAATGTCACATCTGCAGTGGCCATTTTTGTTTCTGATAAGTGTATAAATTTGATTTCTTTATAGTCAAGACCGTTTGCTTGTTGCTTTGCTCTTCATTTTCTTTTTCAGATAAAGAGCATTTCAAATTAGTCAATGGAAAACAAGATACTTCTGTAGGCTTTACCAGTTTTTCAAGAATGGGAACAGAGTGAGGCTAAACAGAAAAGGCCAGAATGACCAGTAGGGCAAGACACAGTTGAAGCCTCTGGTTTGGCAGAACACTGAGGATGTAGAAGCAGTTTCTGTGGATAACAGCAGAAAGAAATGCTGTTGAAGAAAAAGGGATTTCTTTCTGCTTTTAAGCCTGGGTAAGAGAACACTGTCCTGAGGATTTTTTCAAGGAAATACAAAGCCTCAGGAATGGAGGTTTGTTGCTCTTGGGATCCTATGAACAACCTGGACAGCTCTGATCTGTGGTTTCCAAACAGACACTCCTGTTTTGTAGATCAAACAAGAAATTAAGTTTCCTTCTTTTTCTGAATAGTGAACTGGCCCCTTGTCTCGCACTTTTCTGCAATCCTCCAGTGCCTGGCTCTTACCTGAACATTACTGTGCTCTGTTAATGTTCTTCAGGTGAATGGATGATTGATGGTAAAGGAAATAATATTGGGGAAAGCATTGAATGGGGAGTTAAAAGCATGGAGTTAGGCCAGCTGGGTTCAAACTCTGACTGCCTTATTTTCTGCAACTTTGGGCAAGCCACTTAACTTTTCCCTGCCTCAGTTTTTCCTCAGTTATAAAGCAGATAATAGTATCACTGTGGGGCTGCAGTGAAGCTTGGTGGTAGAGCAAGTGTCAGCATGTGTGAGGCCAAGGGTTCTACCCTTAGCGCGTGCGCGCACACACACACACACACAAAGGATCAATATCCCTTAAAAATGTTGAGAGTCTTAAATAAATTCAAACTACTTAGGACTGTGCTTGGCCCATGCTAGAAGTTCAGTAAAGTTTAGCCATTTTGAACTTTAACAAGTTGGAAACTATAAATCATACAAGACTTTTATTGTTTTTAAAAATGACCAAGATTGTTTAAAAGTTAATGCAATACAGTGTACTCATTGTAGTCCAAAGTTTAATATTCAAATTTTATCACTGTTCATCTTCAGTGATAAAGGTTGTAATTTATAGTATTTTAAAATTTTACTTGTGCATGAACTTGAATTAGCAGTACTGTTAGGCTTGTGTGCAAGTTATTTTATCTGGAGAGTGTGTCCCCAGTATTATGCATGATATGTTGCACTTCTTGTAGTTACATATCCAATCTCTGTTTTCCTAAACGCAATATGAGCACAAGAATTATGACCATTTTATTTCCATATCCCAATACAATAACAAATAGCTGAAGTGATAGTATATTTAGTATGTGCCGACTATTAACTTACAAAGTTAACATATATTAATATCACATTTGATACACTTTAAAGATGGCACCACTGTTATTGGCAGTCTAACCCAGGGACCCTCCCTGGACACTGGCTGGCTGGATTTGGTCACAAACCGGCATAAGAAATGAGCAAAAGATGGAAGAAGGAACAATGAACTTCAAATAATTGAATCAAACTGGGGAGAAGCAGTTTGAATGCTTCTACCCACAGGCCTCACAGAAGCAGTTATAATTTATAGAAACAAAAGCAGGTGATACGCATATGTATATTTAATTGGTCTGAGAAGAGGGTGAAATGGGATGAAAGGTAAGAAATGCACATATGCAAATACAAATTTAGTTAGCTCCGGCTAGACAGGCCAGGGCAGGGGGCCAGCTCCAATCTCAGCTTTCTTGGCAACATTGGGGGGGGGGTAGCTATCATCTTTGGCATGAGGAAGTTGTTCCAACTGTGTGGTGAGGGGAAACACCAAATTCACTGTTTCTTATTGAATAGATTATTGTTAAAAAAAAAAAAAAAGCTCATTTTTTATCCCCACTTCCATGTTTGAAAGGTGTGTTGCTGCCTCTTGATTCTGGTCTGGTCCATCTCACTTGCCTGGGCCAACAGATGCACACAGGCATGATGTGAGCCTTTGAGGAGCACTTGTGTAAATGTGCTTGCTATCGTGCACCTCTGCCATCACCAGGGAATCATGCTGGTTCCAGGAAAAGGATTGGAAACATGTGGAGCAGAACTAAGCCCCCAGATCAGTCTAGATGAGCCCACCTTCAGCCAAATTTCAGATTCAGAGTAATCCCTTGCAAAATCAGCAGAGCTTTTCTGCTCCCTCTAGACATGTTGGTTTGCATCCTACAAATTTCAAATTGTATTTTTATTTTCATTTTTTATGGTATTTTTAAAATTTTACTCAAGACTTCTTTGTATTGTTTGGAGGGTGTGGTTTAATTAAAAAATACCTGAATATTTTTCCTGCTTTCTTTTGATAATTTCACGTTTAATTCCAATAATGAGTTCAAGTACTCTGAACTTGTTGATGGTATGTCTCTACACAATTACATTTGTCAAAATATGAAATATGACGCTGAATGTGGTCTATCTTGATGAATGTTTCATATGAGTTTCAAAAGAATGTGTTTTGGGCAATTATTTGGATTCTATCCATATCCATTAGGTCATGTTAATTAATAGTGCCCCTCTGGTCAGCTATATCCTTACTGACTTTCTGTTTGCTTGATCTATCAACTACTGAAAGAGGGATGTTGAAGCCACCAACTGTTCTATCAGTTTTGCCTAATATATTTTGACTAAATTCATGAATACTTAGAGTTGTTATGTCTTCTAGGAGAATAGAGCTCTTTATCATTAAACAATTGTCTCTGTTTGTTCTTAGTAACTTTCCTTGTTCTGAAGAATGCTCTATCTGAAATCAGTCATTCCTCCAGGTTTCTTTTCATTAGTGTTAGCTTGCTATGTCTTTCTAGATGCCCTTTCTCCTATTTTTTTTTAACTTTTTATATATAGGGTGTATTTTTTATGAAAACATAGTTGGGTGTTATTTTCTCTCTACTCTGACCATCTCTTTGTCTTTTAATTGCTCTATTTGCTCTATTTAGATATTTTTACATTGTTGGATTAATATTTATCATGTGTTATGGTTTGGGTCCGGAATGCCCCATTGTGTTGAAGGCTTAATCTCCAGTGCAGCCATGCTCAGAGGTGGAGCTTTGTGGAAGTGATTGGAACATAAGGGCTCTGACCTCAGTGGTGGATTAATCCACTACAGGATTAATAATTCAGTTGCATTCTTGGGAGGTGGTGGAAACTGTAGGAGGTGGGACCTTGTTAAAGGAAGTGGGTCACTGAGGGTGTGCCCTGGAAGGCTATTTCTTGTCCCCAACTCCTTCCTCTGTCTCCATTTCCTGGCTACCATGAGGTGAGATGCTTTCTTCCTCCACACCTTTCCACCATGATATTCCAATTATAATGGTTCTTATTTTTCCTTGCTTCCCTTTCTTGGTATCTCTTTTTCTGTATTTTCTGGTCTTAATTGAGCATTTTATGTTATTTAATTTCACCTCCTTTATTTGTGTATCAATTATGACATTTAAAAATAAGTAATTGCTCTAAAGTTTGCAAGATATGTTTTTAACTCATCTAAGTCCATCTTCAAATAGCACAATGCCACTTGTAGGACAAATACCTTAAAACAGAGTATTTCCAATTTCTCCCTCTCATTCCTTATGGCACTGGTATCATGTGGTTTCTTTCTTTCTTTCCTTCCTCCCTCCCTCCCTTCCTTCCTTCCTTCCTTTCTTTCTTCCCTCCTTTTTTCTTTCTTTCTTTCTTTTTGTGTGTGGGGTATGTGGTACTGGAGATCCAACCATTATACTCAGGTGCTGTTCCTCTGAGCTACATCCCAAGTCCTTTTTATTTTCTATTTTGAGACAAGGCCTCACTCAGTTGCCTAGGCTGGCCTTGAACTTGCAATCCTCCTGACTCAGCCTCTTGAGTAACTGGGATCATAGGAATGTGTCTGTCATTTTTCATTTATCCCCATTTTATAATCACCCAATACATTGTTACTATAATTAATTTTTAAAAAGTTGTATTGTAGATTAAGTAGCAAGAAAAATCAAAGATTTTATTTAAGCTCCTTTAAAATTGGAGACTTTAAGGAGGACTCAGTCATTGTCCTGACTCCTTTTTGTCCCTCTAACTTTTGTCTCTAAGTTATTTCTCCCTTCCAGCTTCCTGCAAGTCATGCTAGGAGTGAGAACTGCACCCCAAACCTTAGCTCCAGCAAGAACCCTTCAGGATCCCACAAACCAGACCTACCACCAGATGACAGTTTGACCAGGAGTGTTTTGAATATGCATATCTCTCAGCTACTGCTTTTGTTTTTCCTTTATATAATCCTTAAGCTCTTATTAAACCAGAGAAGACAGTTTTCTAGATCTGCTGAAATAAACTTCTTTTCTATTTTACTGATAAGTCTCTCTCTTTGCTAATTGGATCCTGCAGGTGGCAGGTGGCCATACTTGACCTTTTATGACCCCAGAGTCAAGCCAGGTGTGGTGATGCATGCCTGTAATCCCAGAGGCTTGGGAGGCTGAGGTAGGAGTATCATAAGTTCAAGGCTAGCCTCAGCAATTTAGCAAGCCTCTCAGCAACTTAGTGAGACCCTGTCTCTAAATAAAATCCAAAAAAGAGCTGGATATGTTGCTCAATGATCAAGTGCCCTGGGTTCAATCCTTGGTGACAAAAAAGAACAAAAAGATCCCAGATCAAACCTCTAACTTCTAAGTATTCCAGCAACAGTCTCATCATTTATTCCTTCTTCAACCTTCTTTCTTTCTTTACATAAATCCAAGTTTTTGACCTGTATTTTATTTTCCTTCTCACTGAAGAATCAGTTTTAACACTTCTCACGGTGCAAATCTGCTGGCAATGATTTCACCCAGTTTTTGTCTGAGAAATTGTTTCTTAACTTTTAAGAGATGGTATTACCAGATAACAGGATTCTAGGTGATCAGTTGTCTTTCTTTCATATATGACTTTACATTACTCTACTTTGACATTGCTTTAATTAAATAATATGTGCTGAGAAATTCACTGTATTTCTTATTCTCCTATAGGAATATATACTTCTCTGGCTTCTTTCAAGAACTTCTCTTTGTCTTTATTTATTTATTTGTAGTTTTAATATGACATGGCCTATCTCTTTGCTTTGTTATTTACCTTGCTTGGTGTTCTCTGAGATTCCTGGATCTGGTATCGATCATTAGTTTCAGAAAATGTTCTTCAACCACTATTAACCATTAATCCAGTTAAGGATATATATTTGAAATTTTTCCATATTTTTGGATGTTCTGTTCTGGGTTGGTTCGTTGGTTGGTATTTTTTCTCATTGCATTTCTGTTTTAAAATGTTTATATTGATTTGTCCTTAAATCCATTTATTCATTCATCAGCTATGTCTGGTCTACTGTTGATACCATCAAAAGTGTTCTTCACATCTGTTACAGTATTATAATTTCTATTATTTTCTTTTAAGTTCCTAGTATTCCCATCTTTGTGTTTACCCTAAGTATTTATTTTAGCATGTTGTCTACTATTTCCATTAGAGTCCTTAACATTTTAATCACAATTATTTAAAATTCCTTACATAACTGATTTCTGATGCTTATTTTATCTCCTCAAATAGTGTTTTCCCTTCCCTTTCAGCATGTCTTATAGTTTTTTGTTAAAAGCTGGGCATGATGTATCAGGTAACAGAAACTGATGTAAATAGTCCTTCAGTATAAAGTCTTATACAAATCCAATGATTAATTGAACCTTATCTAATGTTTTCTGTAATTGTAGATGTTAGTGACTTAAAATTCCTCCATAGTATTTTTTTCTTTCTTTTCTTCTTCTTCTTCTTTTTTTTTTCTTTTTGGTCTCTCGTCATTACTTTATACTCCTCTAAGTTCTCCTCCTAGAGAAAGTTCGTACATCTTATAGCACTTTGGCTATCCTCTATTGTTCTACTGGAGTTTCATTGATGTGGTATTACAATATATGGAAAGGGGAGTGTTCTATAACCTCAGGATTAAATCTTTTAGAGTTTGAGTTCCTAAGGCTATAAATTTCATGAGTGTTTTTTATCTTCATTTTCCTCCCTCAGATGAGTCAAGAAGTCTAGCCTAGGGTTGGAGTGGGGTAAAGGTCCTTCCTCCAGGTGGAATGAGGCTCTGGTGAAGTCTTTCCTGTGGAGAGTTGGCCTTTGCTGTGGAAAATGTTCTATACATGATTTAAAGGTTCATGCTTCCCCTACCCCTTTTCTCAGTTACTCAGCATGAGAACATCTGGTTTTCTAGAGGCAAAGCCAATTAAAGTGTGGAGGCCTCTAAGCCCCCAGCCCCTAGGATTCTCTCACTTCTCTATTACTCCACACTTAGCCTCTAGCAATTCATTAAAATCAACCCTGTAAGTGTTTCTACCAGTTTGTGGCTCTAGCAGCTGCTGCTTCAGATACACATATTTCAGAAGTGACTCTCTGAATTTACCTGTTTGTCTAGATTTTGGGTGTTGGATTTGCCCTATGACCTAAATTCTCTGACAATCCCCCTAAAATTTATTTTTAGCTTGTTCCGTTTTTCTTATTGTAGGAGGGGAGTGATAACTTCCCCTGGAGCCACATTGTTGTAAAATGGTGTGTGAAATGGAAAGTGTATAATCTTGTGATGAAATCTTCAGATTTTACAGGGGATCTGTGCATTTTACAAAAGAGAGTTGAATAATAGGATGTATTATTTTTATACTTTTATTAGTATATTATAGTTACACATAATAGTGGGGCTCATTTTGATATATTCATGAAATAATTTTTAAGTAGGAAGAGTCACATATGACATTCTCCCTGGTGTTTGATCAGTCTCATTCTTAACAGTGTCACCCGTTCAGTGGATCCTTTAGGTCTTGTGGGATAGAAATCAAGAATGGATAAAAAAAAGGAAAGTTAGTAAGATTTATTACATTGACTCCCATAGAAAGATGGTCACTTTGGAAGAAGAGTAGAAAGGAAATCACAGGGTGACCACAGCAAGGCAGCTACCCCATCGACAAGGAAGTCAACCACAGCTTACATAAATTTCGGGGGGGCTAGAAGTTAACATTTCCCTAATCTATATTGCAATGTCTCATTGCACCTGTGGCACTTTGTATAGGTCCAAAATGTGCCTAAAATTTTGTTAGATCACCCCACCCCCTACCCACCCAGGCACATCTTTTAACATGTAATTGTATTTATTTGATGGTCTTAGGTTACCTTCAGACATGCTCTGGTGTTGTTTTGTTATTTGTCTTCAACAATAGATGTCCTTTGGAAGGTCCTCCTCCTCTTCCTTCAACAGTCACCAACCTAAACTTACCTTGTACTCCTGCCTCAACACCATTAGCTAAATGAGCTCAAATTATATAATGTCCAATTTGCAAAAAGTCCATTAAAATCATTATCAGATAAAACAATTTTATCCTTGAAAATCAGTAGTCTTTAGTTATTCATCTTCTATGAACTTTTTTCTCCTTGGAGCCTCTTCCATACTCATAAAGCAGATATCTAAGAATATAACTGACTGAGAGAACTATGCACATATGAGAAATAAAACACCCGGAGAAGAGGTGTCTGCGAATCTAATGTTTGTAATTGGAAACAAAGACAGCATTGAATGTGCAAAGAACCTATGTAATTTCTATTATTAATATTCTTTACAAATTTAAGAGTGAACATTAATTATGTCATAGGTGTGGTCATAGCAATGTACTAGTAAAAACATATTCAGTAGATTTGTTTTAACCATGTATATACTGGTAAAATAATATTCATTGGATTTCTTTTCTTTCTTTGTGGAAATTTTGTGGCATTTAAACTTACTCTATTTTTCCTCTTCATCTCCTTGTTGAATTCAGTTATGCATGTATGTAAGATATCCTGAATAAACCCTGAGAAGTATTGTCTGACTGGAAGTTCTTCCCATTTGAAATTAAAGCATAGAAGTATCAGATTTATGTTAGCAATGGGTCTGATCCATGTCAGTGGCAAACAGACCCCAAGAGTTTACTTGAACTTCTGATTTGCTCTAGGAACAGATTTCAAATCAGGGTTTATGCTGGGATTGCTGGGTGGAGCAGGTGACCAAGAATAGCCACAGGAATGGGGTGTGTTGAGTAGAGAGAAAAATCTCTCAGTTATAGGTGGTGGTGAACAGACTCTCAGTTGAGACAGGACCAAACAGGATGCTCCTAAATGATAAAAGTCCTCCAGAGGTGCTCTAGCAGTTAAAAATGGAGACTGGAATAGATCACAAAGGACTGGTATAGTCTCATCCGTGAAGATTTTGCAGGAAAAAGGAGAGATTACTATATTGGGAGAAACAAAGTGATTTCCTCCACTCTCCTTCCACAGTCATCACAGAAGTTAACCTGTGACCTCAAAAGGTGTGGGGATTTCTCTCCACCAGAAAGCAAGCAAATAATTTTGTAGCAGATGCCAGCTCTGCATCTGCCAATCCAGTGTGTTTTGATCTCATCTACTTAGAGATGGTGTCAGGTCAGATCCCACAGGTTGAGGGTTCAGTCCCCAAGACGGACCCTCCATTTCAGATGCCAGTCACAAGCCCCAAGTTTTCAGGGGTGTTTCTGGTCCATGGGCTGTAAATCAGTTTTCCCTTACCTCCACCTCAGGTTCAGTTCATTTGCTTGAACAGCATTTCTCAAAGAAATGCTTATTTACATTTACCAATTTATTATGAAAAATATTTCAAAGGACACAGAGATGCATAGAGTAGAGTATGAGAGGAAGGGTGTGGCCCTTCAATGCCCTCGCTGAGCCTGCCACCCGCTGAGAACTTCCATGTGTGTTCAGGAATCTGAAAGCTCCCCAAACCCTGCCTTCTTGGGGTTTTTAGGGAGACTCCTTTGCATACCTAATACTAATAGACTAGTGAGGAAACACAGTAAGTCCTGTCTTCAGATTCTTCTTGCCTCTATGTGTATGACATGCCTCTCTCCAGGGCATGGGGCAGGATCCCTCTGAAATAGGGAGGATCTTATGTTCTACTCTCAGCAAGGGGAGGTCAGAGAATTTCTTTATGGTCATCTCCAAGACAGAAAGGCGTGGGAAGATTAGAATTTCTCTGACCCGCCTTGGGGACGAGAAATTCTAGTTTCTATGGCCGGCCTTGGGGAGTGTGTTGTGAGTTAGAAACCATGAATAAAAAGAAATTATGGATAAAAAATAAATAAAAATAAAAAATGTGCACACTCTCACACACACACACGCACACACACACACACACACACACACACACTGCTTTCAGTCTAAGTTTGTCTAAAGACAGTGTAACTTCTTGGGGTTTTGATTCTTCTAATGATGATTCTCACTATTTTTAAATGTTGTTCTTGGATTCCAGCTCCCTTATATAATGACTTAGAGCGATTTGACAAGTTTAAATCATGGTTTTATCTGTAGAATGCTGCTAACAGAACAGGCACCATGGGATACTTCTGACATTGAAATTATCTCATAGTCATTATGTTGAACAGAATGCTGACACACAAAAGGTGCTCAAGAAATGATATGTTAGTTCTCCCCCAAGTGTGTGTCTCCCCCACACATGTGCACATGCACACTTATTCACTTGCCAACTAAGTAAGAAACAATCCTTGTTCATGACGAAAATTACAGATAAACAGCATAAGACTAAATGTCAGCAAGGGTCCTTTTGTTTCATTACAAAATAAATAAAAATGTACCCTATATAAATTTCCTCACTTGTAGGAGTGTTGCAATGTCATGATGGTTTAACTAATGTTTTCCTGTAGTACAGTTGTTAGATTAGTAGTACATTTAATTATAAACACCAACTCTTCAAAATTTAGAGTGGACACTATCTTTGTCTTTTACAAAAGAGGATTGAGTAATAGGACATAAAATTTTTATATCCTTTGATTACTACATTACGGTTATACGTAATAGTGGGGTTCATTTTGGCATATTCCTATATGCAAGCAATTTAATTTGCTCCATTTCAGGCCCCAGGGCTTCCTCTTTTCTTCCCTTCCTCCTTCCCCCTATTCCCTTTCCTCTACTCTACTTACTGATTTTTAATTGGTGATTTACAGATATACATAAAGGTAGAATCCACTGTGGCATATTTATAATTTTGTCAAATTCATTCTGCATTTCCTCCCTTTTCCGGTCACTCCCCCCTCCCCTCCTCCCCTTCAATCCCCTTTCCCTGCTGCACTGATTCTCATAGTGGAAGCTACAGCAAAGTAAGGGGGTAAAATGGACCCCAGGGAGTGGGGTGTGGATCTCACAAAATACAGGGAAGATCAGCAGGTGTGGAATTTTTTAAAGGTCTAAATTCTTTGTTTGGGAAGCCAAGTAATGCAGAAAATAGGAGTATTTTTATTGCCCGCATTACAATTTATATCTGGTACATTTTTATTTAAAAGTGTAAAATGCCATGAGTTGCAATATGAGAATAAATTATACTTGCAACTATTTATATCATGCTGCATTTACAAGCATGCATGGGGAAAATAAATAATTTACTGATTTCATGCTTTTAAGGATGACATCTGTCTTCTGTTTGGCTCCTGAATTGACGTCAATTGTATATTATAAATTCTTGTGTAAGGTAAACTTCATCAGCCTGAGTTCAAGTTTTTCCTTAGAATTTTTTTCAGAAAGCATAAACATTACATTTTTGGAACAGCTGCATTTTTTAATTCTTATTTTGTTTAATGACACAGCTAAATTATTAAACAAGATTAAAGACCCAAGTAGAAGACATTTTTCTTGCCCCCCCCACCCCCAGTGCTGGGGATTGACCCAAGGGCCACTTTACCACTAAACTACACTTACAACCCTTTTTTATTTTGAAACAAGGTTTTGCTCATCTTGCAGATGGCCCTGAACTTGCAATCCTTCTGCCTCAGCCTGAGAAGTTGGTGAATTATAAGCTTGGCCAACCATGCATGGCCCACCTAGAAAATTCTTGAAAGCATGCACAGTAATAATAACAATCTAGACAATCTGAAAGATGTAGTAATCTGTAAATTCTGTAGTTCTTACATGCATAAATTTATGAATGATATTTTGCTTCAATGATCAGTTATAAATTAAATTTTATCACTTAAATTTGAGTCACACATCATGATTTTATTGCCAGCATTATAATACAACACCTTTTGCAAACAGTTGTCTGTATTGTAGTCCATCATAATCTATGGTTTCACTTTCCACAATTTCAGTTATCCATGGTTAACTGTAGTCCAAAAATAATTCATGGAAATTTCCAGAAATAAACAATTCATATATTTTAAATTGCATGCCATTCTGAATGGCAAGATGAAATCCCTCACCATCTCATTCTATCCTTCTCAGGAAGTGAATCATACATATCCTTTTCCAGTGGTCCATGCTGTGTACACTACCCACCATTAGTCACTCAGCCATCTGGGTTAACAGATCTTCTGACGTAGTATTGGTGTTTTAATAACCTTTATGTAGTCATCTAAAGCTACATCACATTGCCTCATCATTCATCTCACTTTATCTCATCATGTAGGCATTGAATCATTTCACATCATTACAAGAAGGGTGAGTAAAGTACAAAAAGATATTTTGAGAGAGAGAAATCACATTCCACATAATTATATTACAGTATATTGTTATAATTGTTTTACTTTATTATTAGTTATTATCACTGATCTCTTATTGTTTCTCATTTATACATTAAACTTTATCATAAGTTTAATAATTAAAAAAACATAGCACATATGGGAGTTAGTACACTCCATAGTCTCAGGCATACACTGGAGGTCTTGGATAAAGGGCAACTACTGTATAGCCACTAGATTTTTAATTCTTTTACTGTCCCTACTGGTAAAACTAATTAAGCTGATTCCACTGGTTCCAGTGAGGTTCGAGTGAGGATAATTTTGCAGTATCAAAACAAAAATAAAATATCATTTCTAATGGAATAAACAATGATTTGTGTTATGGGCTGAATTATGTCCCCTCTTCCAAAATTCATATGTTCAAATCCTGACCCTTAGTCCTTAGAATTTGACTGTATTTGGAGATAAGTTCTTTTGAGGCTGTTAGGGTGGGCCTGAACGGAATTCTGACTGGTGTCATAAGAAGAGGAAATTCGAACAATGTAGAGATACCAGCAACTTAGACTATACCACGCAAAGAACAGAGAGAAGGTGAGTGCAAGCCAGGAGAGAGGCCTCAGAAGAACCAACTCTGCGAGCCCTTGGTCTCCCACACCTAGCCTTCAGAACTGTGAGAAAATAAATTTCTGTTGGTCAAATCACCTAATCTGTGCTATTTTCTTATAGCAGCTCTAGCAAACTAATATAGATTTCCTCCTTACAAACTCCTAAGAGGAAGACATGAGTATTGTTCCTTTTTATTTATAATGATTCAAATGGAAAGAAAAAAGGAAGAAAACTAAAGCACAAGAAATCACAGGTTGGAAGCTGGAGTGAAATCCCCTAGGGCCTGGACACACCAGAGATAAATTCCTTAAATAACAAAGTGCTTAAGTTGTCTTTCAGAAAAGCCTCCAGAATCCATTCCAGGATGGTTTGAAACCGGCTTTTCAAGAATGGACATGCGCAGAAAAAGCCAGCTAGTCTGGTCACTAACCCTTTGACGTTACAAACTCAAAAATCCCTGTACAGAATATGATAACTCCTCCTAAAAGAAACTTGAGACCTGTGAAGAGGCGTGATGACCTACCTCACCTTGCAAAAAGACCCCAAAATCCCCCTTCTCACCATCCAATCAACAAGCAGTTTCTCTCTCTTCTCTTCCTCTAAATTCCCCTGCTTTCAAAGGATGGGTTTGAAGATTTGAGGGGTTTTGTTTGTTTGTTTTGTTTTGTTTCCACTTCCTGACCTCCTTGCTGGTTAACTGCACAATGAACCTTTTTCTTTTTGCAAAACCCCAACCCTAGCCTCAGCTTCCACAAGTATCAGGAGTCAAGAACCAAAGCCGTGCCCTTGATCCCCAAGGTTTCTTATTCCTCATACTGCATATTTCATACAAGGCTATTAAAGACACATTTATATTATTGTATTTCTGTTTTTGTCTACATTGAATATGTTGTTAGTTAAAACAATGTTGAGACTATAAAAAAAGGAGGAGAGAAAACAGAAAGAATGGCAGGTTTCAAATTATTTACACTGAGCAGGTAAAAATCATGACTTAACATATTGCCATAGCTTACGTGGCTTACAGTAAGTCAAAGCTCTCAAAGATAACACAGAGACGATTATGAGACAGCAGAAAACTAGGGGAAAGGTTGTCAGAGCTCAAGAAAAACATGGAAGAGAGGTCAAAATTATTAGAAAGGAACACCTTTTAGTAAAGAAAACAGTCACTGCTGAAAACACAATAGGGTCCTGGAGGGCAGACTCAAAGAGGAAATCAAACAAAGTAGATACACAAGCAAAATTAAAATAATAATTGTAACAGATAACTCAATTTAAATTTTACACTAATGATAAAACATGGGAAGATGTGTTTCGTAGTAAGCTTTCCACTGAGAATAAGTAGAAAAGTGGAGCTATCTTTTCTCCAATATAGGTTTTTGGCACCTTTTTCTAATATGAGATAAATATATTTGTGTGGGTTTGTCTCTGTGTCCTCTATTCTGTATCATTGGTCTACAAGTCTGTTTTGATCCCAATACGATGCCATTTTTGTTACTATTGCTCTGTAGTACAGTTTAAGATCTGATATAGTGATGCCACCTCCTTCACTCTTCTTGCTAAGGATTGCTTTAGCTATTCTGGGTCTCTCATTTTTCCAGATGAATTTCATGACTGCTTTTTCTATTTCTATGAGGAATATCATTGGGATTGCATTAAATCTGAACAGTGCTTTTGGTGGTGTGGTCATTTTGATAATATTAATTCTGCCTGTCCAAAAACAAGGGGTCTTCTTTAATTTCTTTAGTGTCCTGTAGTTTTCATTATAGAGGTCTTTCACATCTTTTGTTGATTCCCAAGTATTTTCTTTTCTTTTATTTTATTGAGGCAATTGTAAATGGGGTAGTTTTCCTGGTGTCTCTTTTGGAGGGTTGGTCACTGATATACAGAAATGTCTTTGATCTATGGGTGCTGGTTTTATATCCTGCTACTTTGCTAAATTCATTTATTAGTTCTTTAAGTTTTCTGGTGGAATTTTTAAGAGCCTCTAGGTATAGAATCATGTCATCAGCAAATAGTGATAGTTTGAGTTCTTCTTTTCCTATCCGTATCCCTTTAATTTCATTGTTTGTCTAATTGCTCTAGCTAGAGTTTCAAGAACCATGTTAAATAGAAGTGATGAAAGAAGGCATCCCTTTCTTGTTCCAATTTTTAGGGGGAATACTTTCAACTTCTCTCCATTTAGAATAATGTCGGCCTTGGGCTTAGCATAGATAACTTTTACAATGTTGAAATATATTCCTATTATCCCTAGTTTTTCTAGATGAATGGATAAAGAAACTGTAGTATATATACACAATGAAATATTATTCAGCATTAAAAGAGAATAAAATCATGGCATTTGCAGGTAAATGGATGGAGTTGGAGAATATCATGCTAAGTGAAGTTAGCCAATCTTCCAAAACCAAATACTGAATGTTTTCTCTGATATGTGGATTCTGATCCATAACAGGCATGGTGGGGGGAGCATAGGAGGAATGGAAGAACTTTGAATAGGGTAAAGGGGTGGGGGCATGGGGGTAGGAAAGACTGTGGAATGAGATGGACATCATTACCCTAAGTACATATAGGAAGACCCGAATGGTGTGACTCTACTTTGCGTACAACCAGACATGAAAAATTGTGCTCTACATGTGTAGTACGAATTGAAGTGCATTCTGCTATCATGTATAAAATAAATAATTTTATAAAAAATCTCACTGGTAACGAAAGAAAGAAAGAAAGGAAGGAAGGAAGGAAGGAGGGAGGGAGGGAGGGAGGGAGGGAGGGAGGAAGGAAGGAAGGAAGGAAGGAAGGAAGGAAGGAAGGAAGGATCTAAACAAAACAAAGTATTTATCTGAAAGCATTAGAGAGAAAAGCAGTGGGGAACTGAGGAGTTTCATCTGTGAGGGTGGGTGGTCAGCACAGCCCTTGAGCCACTCCTGCTCTCTGGGTGATTCCAAACAGGAACAGTAACTGATGATATTGATAAATTTATAAGGATTGGGGACAAAAATGAAAGCTTAGGCCTTAACAAAAAAGAACTTCTGCTACACTCAAAGCCTGTCATTTGGGACTAGAAGTAAGGATCGATCCTAGTTTTACTAGTTGAAAGATGAACTGGAAAAATAATGGGTCTCATGCTTAGTCTCATACCAGATCTCATACTTTTACAGTATGGAAAACAAGTCACAGAGAAGTGAGAATGACCAAGGACTTGCCGTTACTGGTAGCAGAGCTGGTATTTAAACTTGGACAATCTGACTCTACAGTTAATGCCATTTGACGAGACAGCCTATATAATACTGACACTTGTAGGGAAGTTTTATTCTTTTCCCTCTGAAATTTTGGTAATTTTAGTCAATGAAATAACTGACTAGATAACAGGTAAAGGAGCACACAAATTTTATGACATGCCTAAGGCATGGGAATTTAGACTCAAAAAAGGGCAAAATAGTTGGGTTTTATATAGTGCTTAAAGGGATTGTGTCTTGGACTTCTGGGCAGAAGGGAGGTGGTATGGGCTTGGAAGGTGGCAGGAGGACCTGCAGGGAGCAAGGGTCCTCTTGACATGCATGTGAAGTCTCCTAGATTACAGTAGGCTGCCATAACCTGTCTGGGCCAGATGTTAGACCTCAGTTTCTTCTGTTAGACAAATCTCTCCTAAGCAGAAAGTGGGATATGGGAACAAAAAGTCCTTTATCTGCATTTGCTATTAATGTAAATGGATATAGTTTTTAAGAGTTATTTCTGTGTCTGCAAGGATGTGCATTTTTTTGTGAATACTCAATTGGAAATATGCCAAAGAAACATATTTTGGATGAGGTATTTTATTCTTACCCACTTGCAGATCCAAGAAATGAGCACAACTACCTTTTAGACCAAAAATTTGATAACAATAATTTTAACGGAAAAAGAAAATTCAGCAGCACATTAGTTGTGATTAATTCCAAGAATGCAAAGAAAATTTACCATTAGGAAAATTATTGATTTAATTTTACAAATTAATCAAATAAAGAAAAATCCATAAATAATGTTATAGATGTTATATATTAATTTGATAACTTTCAGTATCCATTCCTCATTTTAAAAATATTTTTTCTAAAATAGAAATAAACAACTGGACACAGAGGCTCACACCTGTAATCCCAGTAACTCAGGAAGATTGCCGGTTGAAGGCCAGCCTAAGGAATTTAGCAAGACCCTGTCTCAAAATAAAATATAAAAAGGCGGAGGATGTAACTTATTTGTAGAGTTCCCCTAGGTCCAATCTCCAGTGCCACAAAACAATAAAATAGAAATAAAAATGTGTTATCATAAATACTTAGATCAACTCAATGGTTCACACCCTGTAAATGGAAAATACTAGATATAGTCACATTAAAGCTGAGAATAAGACTATTAGATATATGGAAAATGACAAGCCTCCAAACAGTATGGCCTGGGAAGAGAGCATGAAGAGAAAAGCAGCACATGGATAGCATTGATCCTTTCCCAGTGACAGAACAATCCCTAGAAAGGAAGCCAAACATTGATCCTTCCCCAAATAATTTTTTTTTCTCAGTGACAGTACAATGGGACCCCTAAGAGAATGAGATAATCACTAAACACTGACCCCAGACCCTCCTTTTCTTCTCCAAGTAAAAATATTGCCCAGCAAAAACAAATTTTCAAATTCTCACAAACCTGTTTCCTGAGGGCCCCAAACTGACCTCTGACTCTAAATCCCCCCATCTCACCCAGTAAGACAGATCCCAAATTCCTAAGCACCCCAAACGAACAAGCTCATTAATTAAGGCACCTCTCAGTATAACCTATCTAAGTCCAGTCCCCTCCTTTGTCCAGAGGCTCATTTTCCATCAGGAGAGTGGATCCATTCCTGTGGGTGTAATCTCTTTTCTGAATAAAAGGCTGAGATGATCCGTGAAGTTTGCATGGGGCCTGGTCCCTTGTGCTAACAGAGACAAATTGTTACTATCTAGAATAATGATTTGCATTAGATTAAAGTCAGAAATAAGAGGCAAAGCATTCAAACAGTAGAAGGAATGTGATATTATTAATAGAAGAAATTATTTTGTTTATTTAAAAAGCAGGAGAATCATGAACAATTACCATCAAAGAGATGTTTAAGATATCCAAAACCAAATTGATGACTGTTCTATATAGAATCAATAGCCACTTAGAATATAAAATGGAAGAAGTTCTAATTTACAAGTACTTATAGTACTGGGGATTGAACCCAGGGGCTCATGCCTGTCCCCTACCACTAAGCTATATCCCAGCCCTTTCCTAAATTTTATTTTGAGATAGGGTCTCACTAAGTTGCCAAGGCTGCTCTCAAGTTTTTGATCTTCCTCCCAATTAATTGGGATCACAAGTGTGTGCCACTGCACCCAGGAATAACAAGGATTTATAATATCTTTGAGTAAATTTAAAAGGAAATGTTCAGGACCTTTATGAATGAAATATTAAAATGCTATTATGGGGATTAAGAAAAGATTTGAATTAATAGAAAATGTACCTTAATCTTTCATTTAAAGCACTCAACATATTAATAATATAAATTCTTAATTTTCTCTAGAATAAGGCTGTACATTTAATACAATAATAACAAAATAATAACAGGTCAGTTTTTAAAATAGATCAGTCCTATCAACAAAGCAAAACAATTCAAAACCAGTAGCAGTTTATAGCATGAAGTTAGCACTGCAGATGGATGTTAAAGAATATGGATTACTCAGTAAGAATACTGAGAAACTGGAATAGGTTTCTTAAAAAAGAGAATTACTTAACTTCATGTACTAATGTTTTATATGGATCAAGGACTTACCATAAAAATGACTATAAAAATAGTACAAGAGAGGACAAAGTAAGTTATTTTTTATTTATTTTCCCCAAATGAAGGCTTAAAGTATGAATAAGGAAAGAGAATCATGTGTCCTGAAAAATTATTAACCTAAAATAAAAGATGGATAAATTTAGCCACACAAAATGCATTTTAAAACATCAGAAATAATTCAAAAGTAAAAGGAAATATTTGAAAGTCATCTCCAAAGCAAAGGGCTAATTTTCTTTAGATAAAGGGTAGCTTATTTCTGATTAGTGGGATGGGCCTTTGGTTGACAAAGAAATGGAAACATGAGCATATTTTAAATACAGGAAAAGATGTGATTCAGAAATCAACAACTTCTAGGAAGCAGCAACCTTAGTTCTATGAACTTATAATTTTTTTAAAAGTAAAAATTTGTATTTTTGATTCATTTCTCAATGCACAGTTCAATATAATGCCAGTATTTAATGGTAAAAATGTTGTTTCGCTGAAACTCCACAATGCTACAGAGAGCTACTACTCTTTTAGGAAGTAGGTAAACGGATGGAAATAGAAAGCACAACTTTCTAGCAGCATGGCCACTTAAATCACAGACCTGAGGGGCTGGGGATGTGGCTCAAGTGGTAGCGCACTCACCTGGCATGCGTGTGGCCCGGGTTTGATCCTCAGCACCACATTCAAACAAAGATGTTGTGTCCCGCCGATAACTAAAAAATAAATATTAAAATTCTCTCTCTCCCTCCCTCCCTCTCTCTCTCTCTTTAAAAAAAAAAAAATCACAGACCTGAGAGGTCTTTAGGGACATGCTTCCATACATGAAACATGATGTGAGGATATTCCCTGCAGCATATTTGTGTAAGTATCCATCATCCCATCATTAAAGAGGGGCTAATTAATATGGTGAATTGACCAAGGCAATATCCCACAATTCTTGAATAAATAACACAGCCTTGGATGTACTTATGTGAAAAATATACAAAGATATAGTTTTAGATTTAAAAATATATATAGTGCATGTACTATGGCCATTTGTTTTTTGAAAGGATATTTGCAATTTATATGCAAAACATTTGCAAAATATTTTCAAAATAATTTGAGGTCTAGGATAATTTTTTTTTTCCAGATTTAATTTACATTTGCTTCTATCTGGTGCCTGGAGAGCAGACTTAAAATGTTAGGATTTCATTAGCCTAATTTCAAGCACTGGGGCCTTTAAAAGGGCCTACTTCTCTGACTCACCCTGTTCTCAAGGCACAGTCCTCTGTGTTCCAACTCAGAGTAAGGATTATTAGTTCCCTCCTACACACCTCACCACAGTAGGCCTTGAACTCCAATCTGTGTCTTCATTGTCGAGGCAGTCAAAGGATCTGCTCAACCTTTCAGCCTTCCGCTCTGGAATTGCCAATGACCCCAACAGGAATAACAAACAACAAGAAGAAACCCCAAATACTGACTTCGCTGGTTGTTGCTTCTCCTGTAATTCTCCATTCTCTGCTTAGATTTCCTTCACTTTCTAGCAGATGGCTAGTTATTTCCCTCAGCTTTTCAGGTTGGTAACAAAAAACAAATTCTTTCAGTTTTAAATGATCTAAATGATTTAAATGATCTAAATGATCTAAAGAGTTCAGCATTTCAAGTTAGGGAGTAAATTAAATCCCAACACCAGAATTTACGAGGCACCCCTAAGGTTTCAGAGAGGGTTGTTATTTGGCCCGGGAAAGCCAGGCATGGGTAAGTTCAAGGCACGGGCAGCTATTCCAAGCAAGTTTAGAAATCACAGTAATTTACAGTAAAACAGAAATTAACTTTTCATGACTTTGTGACAAGATGGCTCCCAATCTTAAGATGGAATTAGGCTAGGTTCATCAAATTTTTGCACCTTCTTTTGGGAGAATATGCATATCTTTTAGAGTACATTCATTAATTGTACTATTCAAGCTTTTGTTTGCACAATTTTTGAGAGATATTTTAAACTCTATAATTACATGTTTGCCAGTTTCTTCTGGAAATTCTGTCAATTTTTGTAAAGTTGCGCATTACTTTTTGTATCTTTAGGAAAGATTTCTCATAATTCCAATTAAGCTTTTTTGCCTTAAACTCCCTTCTCTTTAATATTTGGTATTCTCTCTCTTATAGTGACAATCTGATATTTAGGGATCTGCCATTCAGTTATTACACATATCTTTTGTAAATAACTGAATGCCTAAATTTTATTTTTTATTCTAGTATTCTAGTATTTTTTATTCTAGTAATATCACCAATTTTCAACAATGAACATAATTTATAATACATTTCAACTTATCTCCACCATCTTATTTTTATTTTCTAGTTAACATGATAATTCTTTTCATATTTTATACTTCCTTTTTTCTCTTATTGATACCCTGGTACATTTTTATGTACTCTGCTCTTTCAGAAGTGAGATATAGTATTTATCTTTAACACATAAATATTTAATGACATTATTAAGGGTTAACAATATGTTTTACACTCATATTATGATTGTGTAACATGCTCTCTTTTTAGAAAATATCTCTATTATTTATTTGAATTAAACTTAGCATACTTTAACTTTTTCCTGAATTTCCCCTCCAAGCTTCCTTTTTGTGGTTGTTTACAATTTAATCTTTGTATTATGACAGATGTATTTTTGCTGATGAGAAATTGTCCTCCATTCTATTTCTTAGGCAATATATATTTTTTTCTTGTTGGATTTGAAGATATTTTTAACCATTGATATTCTGAAGTTTTATTGTGATTTGTTCATGTATAGATTTTTTTGAGCATCTTTTCTCAGACTAGGTAGAACATATCTTCAATTTGAAGCTTCATGTCCCGTTTTAATTCTAGAAGTTCTTAGCTATTATTTCCTTAATATTTTCTAAATAGTAAGATATCTACCATTGAGTTATTATGAGTATCTTTCCTAGATAACTTTCCTTTTGTAATTCATCCTGGAATTATTTTTAGAAATTTTTATACATTGTATCTCTTTACTTCTCTGTGCTACATTCTAGATGATTTTTTCAGATCTTTTCCCACATCTCTAATTCTCTTTTCAGCTATGCCCAGTCTAGTGCTTACTCTACCTATAGGAATTTTTTAATTCCAAAGACTGTATTTTTAAAATTTGTTCTAATTAGTAATACATAACCACAGAATGCATTTTGGTTCATTGTACACAAATGGAGAGCAACTTTTCATTTCTCTGGTTATGCACGATGTAGAGTCTCACCACATGTACCTAGGGGTAATGATGTCCATCTCATTCTACCATCTTTCCTGTCCTGGTGCCCCCTCAAGACTGTATTTTTTTAATTGCAGGATTTTTAATTTGTTTATTTTTGAATTCCCTACTCATATTTCATGGAATGATCTCTTCTTATTTTTCTTAGAACATTTTAGGTTACCTTCCTCCCTCTTTGTACTAGGAATTAAATCCAGGGCCTCAGGTATGCCACGTACTTGCTCTACCACTGAGCTAACCCCTCAGCACTAAGCTACACTTCTTAAAAAGGCTTTTTAAAAAATTATTCTAAACACTTAGATGTGAATTCTAAGTCTCTTGGGTATGTAGACTCTCTTCTTCCTAAAATTCTTCATGTATTTTCTAATTTTTGTTCACAAAGTCATCTTAAACTGGAAATTGTTCTCTGCAAGTCCAACACACACAATTTGCTATAGAAACTTCTCCTTTAAGACATTCTAAGTTTAACAGTGCTTAGTTACCATAAAGACCATTGATTCTGAATTTTTAATTTTATACTGGATTTCTCAGTTTGGAATTATTTTACTATATAAGTAATGTGATTTCAGTTCCTTTTCTTCAAGTCAAGTTCTGATTTCATAAAGATGGTTGTTTATCTGTCTAAAGTCTGAATGGGGTATTTTTCCTTCACTGAGATCTTGACTGTCTGTCTGGGGTAAATTTTCTGGTCTTTCTTACACAATAATTCATGGACAGTTTCATCCAAGCAATACATAGCAAAGGCAAGTGGATTTCAAAATACATTATCCTGCATATTGAGATTCAATTGGGTCTATAGGATTTAATAGGAAAACACCAAGAAAATACCAAGAACAATGCCATGCATATATAGAATAGATTTCCTAGCCCAGGGTTCTAAATGCCTTCTCATGAGATCTTAACATCCTAGGCCCTGGGACATATCTGATATAGATATCAAACATTATTCCTTCCTCTAAATGGCTTCAAATTTGACCCTATGACTCTTTTTTTAAAAAAAAATGTGAAGATTTCTATTTTTTGCTTTTGGATTCAGTCACACAGTAGCAATTTCTGACACTAAAGTAATTTTCCACGTTAAAATGTAAGCAAGAAAATGTTAGAACTATCAGAGACCATAGGAAAACAAATTTTATAAGGTTTTCTTTTGATCCCAATAATAGTATTAGATTCTGCTGCTGTGCTACTTACTTAGTGCACTGTAATCCCAGAGGCTCGGGAGGTTGAGGCAGGAGGATCTCAAGTTCAAAGCCAGCCTCAGCAAAAGTGAGGCACTAAGCAACACAATGAGACCCTGTCTCTAAATAAAATACAAAATCAGGTTGAGGATGTGGCTCATTGGTAGATCGCCCCTGAATTCCATCCTCAGTACCAAAGGAAAAAAATATGGAAAATCTATAATGTACAGTTTTATTGTAAAAGAGCTGTTAGTGGTGTGACAAATTAACATTCTCACCGAAGTGATATTTATGAAGTTCAAGCTATATCATTTGTACTTCAAAGTTTTCAATAGAAGTGATATTTTAATATCCATCTTTACTGTTATATAACTTTACCAATGCCCACACAAGAAGATTTGGCATCAGTTAACATTTCTGAATATTTTCAGATAATGTCCAAATAGGGAACATTTTTTTCCCTCATATAATTTGTTGAGAATGACTCTAATCACATTACCATTTTTGTTTGGTGGTCTCAAGCTAATAAAAATTATTATATGAAGAATATTATATAGATTACACATAATAAAAAGCCATTATGACACATAATTTTAGCAGCAATAATTTTTTGTGCTTCCTGTTTTATTCATGCTGCTGTTCAACAAGCTAGAACAAATCACATAAGTTTAAAGTCACAACTCCACTGTGTCCCCCCACTACCCCAGTATTGGAGATTGAACCCAGCAGTGCTACCACTGAACTTTTTATTTTATTTTGAGACAGGGTCTTGCTAAATTGGAGAGTCTGGCCAGGAGCCTGTGATTCTCCTGCCTCAGCCTCCCAAGTCACTGGGATTATAGGCATGCAATTCAGTTCTCAGCTGAACTTAAGAATTTATTGTGGCTAAATTTTATGTCAGCATTATCCCCATGCACTTTGAAGATGTTTTAAAAGCAATTTGTTAGAAAAATCTCTCATGCTGAAGATTTCAGAAGTTCTTTTTCAATTTTTTGAAAACATTAATTTTAAAGTATCAAAGAGTAATATTCAGCTTGCAAAGAAAAATGATCATTTTTGTTGATTTCATTTATTTCTTTGAAGATTTCCTGATAGTGTGCTAAGACTAAAGGAGTTAAATATAATTCTTAGTTAATTTTTTGAGTATTATTGAAAACATAAACTTCTAGACACTTCCTCCTAGAATTCTGATTTTCTTGATTTCTATTGGAACCAAGGAGTCTGAGTTTTAATAAATTTTTCTGGCATATGACTCCTGTGTACTCTGAATTTTGAGAACCATCGACACAGAGGTTGCATATAAGAACATGGCAGTCAATACAGTAAGAAAGGTGTTGAAAGCATCCATATTTCTGTGGAAGTTTGTCATTCTCTTGTTTAGGTCAAGGTCATGCTCATGTGTAGAAGAACAAATGATATTAGCAATTCACTGAACAGTTTCATACAAGCTACAGGAGGCAAAGGCAAGAGGATTTCAAAATATCCTGCACTGTTTTTCCAATCAATACCAAGGATGGTATTATTGAAAAGATAAACTCCTACGCACCACTTCCTGGAATTCTGCTTTTCTTGATTTGTGTCAGGGCCCGGGAATCTTCATTTTAATAAATATCTCCTGCACATGATTTCTATATTCACCAAATTTTGATTAGGAGAATATCTAGAACAAGGACAGTTTTCCAAGGAGAATAGCAACACAAAGGTGATAGAAGTGCAAATTAAATGAAAGAATAGTTTTAGGACAAATAAGGGACTTTAATTATAAAAAACACTGATAATAGCTGATGGAAAAATGCTCACAATTTTCTCATTGATAAGATAAGAAATACACAATTTACTAGAACCTGGAATTCAAGTAATCTGATTACTAGAATATCATTGTTTAACAAAGTACATAAAATGAATGGCCCAAACAGAACTACACATAAAAATATCAATCACAAAAGCATTTGCATTAATGGATTTGAGCATCCAATATCAAAAATATTGTTTGGTAAATGAGCCAACTTTTAAGTGCTATAATCCATGGGTTCATTTTAACTTCTTAGTTTTATTTTTTTGATTCCTTGTTGTGATGATATTTATTATTATTAGTGACAACAATTATTAAATTTTAGGTTTGAAAGTCGATACACATGTATGTACCAACTCTCAACCAACTGTTACAGTTTGGATCTAGAATGTCTCCCAATGACTCACGTATTGAAGGTGTGGCCCCCAGTTGGCAGTGATATCAGGAAACTGTGGAAACTTTGGGAGATGATTCCTACTTGGAAAATGTAGGTCAAGGGGGATGTGACTTTAAAAGTTGTATTTTGTCCCTACCCCCAGCCCCACAGCCCCTCTGCTTCCTAACTGCCATGTGGTGAGTGGCGCTGTTCTACTATGTGCACCCTGCCCTGTTCTATCTTGCCCAAGGCCCAGGTTTTAGGGTCAAGCTGGGGACCCTAATACATACCAAGTTTAATTCTTTTATAGATTTCCTTTTATTTAATGCATTCCTTTTTATTAAATATTTAATTAATTCTTGAACAAGTTTTTGCTGCTGGAACATACGCAGTTTGGGTTATTTATTTTGTGCGGGGGATTGAATCCAGGGTCTCATATATATTAAGTACATGCTACAACTCAGCCACTTTGGGTTAATTTTGTGCTTAGTATAGCCTGCTGAAGGAGATAAAACTATTTTCTTCAGAATCATTTCAATACTTATGATAAAAAATTAACAGTTTGTTCAGAAGATAAAAATGATGAGGGGAATAAGTCATGATAAAAGGACAGAGAATTTAAACTCTTCACAGTAGTACAGAAAGGTGACAAGGTTAGAATGAAAGCCATCTTGCAGTGTTAGTTTACTTAAAAGAAAAAAACATAGTCCTGAGGGCTTCTGTTCATTTATAGCTTGACAAATGACAGAACAAATAATATGACAACAAGAACTTGAATCCACAGTAATATGAGGCCTTGAAATTGTGTACATGGCACTTTTGTTAAATTTTAGGTGGAGAAATGAAGGTTACCATACCCCCCTACCATCACCAGGGTCTTGCATGGACAGTATAATTGGAATATTTCAAATACTTCATAATTATAATTAAGGTTTAGGTTGAGAAGCAAAGATCCTGGTAATTTCTTGGTATAATCAGTTCTGTTTTAATGTGTGTTTTGAAAACCTAAGTTTATTCCAATATAAAGCAATAATTTGCACATAATGGCAATGTTGTACTTACATATGATTTTATCTGAAAGGAACACTAGATGAGTGTGGGAATGCACACAGGGGACAGGTGTACACAAACCTCAAGCACATACCAGCTATGTTGGCTCACATCTGTGTTATGGGCTATACTGTCTGCAACTGCTGTTAAGTTTCCCATCCAATGTCAATAATCCTGCCTGTCATTTGACAATAATTCTGAAGTTACAACTCCGCCAATATCCACTTCCACCAGCTAATTGCAGGTCTTTTTCAAGATAAAGTGTCATATTTATGTACATCTTAGCCATAGAAGCTATGTGAGACTGCTGCCGTTTTATTAGGTTTCCTTTTACTTATTTATCTTTAATGTATTACTGATTAAGTTTTTAATATTTGACACCTTAAAATAAAATCAAATGTACTGAGGGTCAAGAATTTCAAATGTTTAATAATATAGTCAGTAATATTTATTGAATGGGCACTGTATTCCAGATATTCTAGATATCTGATTTAACACTAGCTATCTGATTTAACATAATCCTAAAATGACCCTATGGGGGAATTCTCCTCATTTTATAATAAAGGCAACTGTGATTTAGAAGGGTTAAATTTTTTTGTTCTCAATCACAAAGCTAATAACCAGTTGGAATTAAAAATACAGCTGTCTTTGAATGCAGATCCCACTTCAGACTGGAAGCCAAACTGTGCAGAACACAGTGGGTTCAGAGAGACCAGCTTGGCCAGGCTCCCCTGCCTCTCCCAGAGACACTGGAGCCTTGGAACTGGACAGCCTTGCAATCAATCCGGCTTCCACCACTAACTAAAGGTAAAGAAGTTACTTATACTTTCTAAATTTTAGTTTTCTAATCTGAAAAAAATAAATTGACAATTGCAATCAATAGTTAACATTCACTGAGCACTCACTGTTACCCTCAAAACGTTCTATGAGACGAGAGGATATCATCCCTTCCTCCAAATGACAAAATGTGGAAAAAAGTAAAGAAGTATGATTAAGATTGGACAGCTTGCAAGGAAGGCGTTAACCCTTAGCAAATTCCAGACACTCATCTTGTTAACCACAATTTGCCACAACACAACCTTCCTCCGTTTGAGGATTGAGAAAGAAACTACATATAAATTTCTTAGCACTATGCCCAGACTATGATATAAACTTAATGAATGAAGTTTATTATTATTATTACCATTGGAACTTAGCCAAGAACATAAATAATCATAATACATGGATATATATATATATATATAATATATATATATTATATATATATAATATATATATATTATATATATATATATAATATATATATATATATTAATTATGGTATAAATATATACATATATACCCATCTGATGGGTACCAAAAAAAAAGATGCTAAGGGATTTAAAGGGCAGAGAGATGACATTTGTAAATTAACAATTCTTCAAGGAGGAGACAGCACTTGAAACACATGCTGTAGGATCTTAGCAGATAGAGATGAGAGGATGAGAGGATAATACATGCAGAGAGAACAGTGGAGACCCTAATACAGAGAAGGAATTGTGGCGTCTATTCAGGAGCATAAAGCGTCTATGGGTTTCCCCTGGTGCTAGGCATCTAGAGTGGAGGGGGAGAAACAAGAGGCTGCCCACCCAAGCCTTCCTGGGGCAGGCTGCTCACTGCTGGGGTAGGAGTCCTTGCTAAACATGGTACACAATGGGGAGGTAACCTGAGCAGGGCTGTGTGCCCAGACAAATCTGGCAAAAATTGTAGCAGAGAGTGGCTGAGGGTGTGGGCAGCATTGAGTCATCAGATGCCACCCTGCCAGCTTTCAGGTGAGTGTGGGTTCTTCTCAAGAGCACATTCCAGGGCAACTCTTTGATCTGAGATTACTTTATAGCTTATGAGGTTTGCAATACAACAGGGCCCTCTACAGCCATCATCCTGATTAGACTCAGAGGAATTTAGATGAGGAAAGATCTTCAAATTAATCCCAAGAGCCAAGTTTGCAGATTTAAAAGCCCATGAGAACTTAACTTGGCAGCCTAACCAATTGAAACTGGTTGGTGTTGAGGACACCCCCTGACCAAAGCTATGTGGGAAGATAAGGCCAATGTTCATATGATCTGCATCTCAAAGGAAACTAGTATAGTAAAGTATCTTGGTTTCTAAATGTGGGTTTGATTTGAAACAAACACCATGAAAGTCAAAGGAAATAATACATGTGTGGACTGGATTTGGCTTCTAGGCATCACATTTTCACCATACACCTTCCAACCAGGAAGGGAATGTAAAGGTCATTTTTAGACACTATATTGTCCACTTAAACAAGAATATCATATCCAGAAGGCTCCAGCAAGGTTATAGACAGCTGCTTTAGAACATAGGTCATTAATCCATAGCACAGATTTTTCCTAATACTGTTTCCAAGTTTGGCCCTAACCCAGACAGACTACCATCATTTACTGCTAGTGCATATGGGGCTAGGTTTAGGATTGAGCGTGATGTGGGGCAAAGAGGGTATTTACTAAGATTTTAATGTAGATGGAAAAACCATCTGCACTTGGATACCTCACTTTACATCCCTTCACCAACCTATTAGATGTGTCCAATTTAAGGTAGCACAGTGACAGAGAACCCTTGTCTACAGACTAGGTAAGATATTCTCCAGCAACCTGCCCACTCTTTTAATCCTGAGGATAACCTAGAGTTTATTTACAGTCTACAGTCTCCTCTCAGTCTGCGTTCTCACATGCCACCAGGCACTTGACACTGTTCTGGCCCCACCCTAAGGATGGTATGCATATTGTAATCTGAGCATGACAGCAGGGAATTTTTTGTAATTGATCTGTGACAAGGTATATATATATATATATATATATATATATATATATATATATATATATATATATATATAAACAAAAAAGAACTATTTTTTATTTGCATACAAATCACTTGGTTACATCTCCAAGTTCACCAAGATTTAGTACCCGATGTAAATATTTCCCATAAAATGTTGGGAAAGATTATCATCTAGAGTTTAGATGAGGGACTTCAGCATTGACTCTCACTCCTTCAGGACATGGCTTTGCCACTTAAAAGCTATGTGACCTGGGGCTGGGGATGTGGCTCAAGCGGTAACGCACTCGCCTGGCATGCGTGGGGTGCTGGGTTTGATCCTCAGCACCACATAAAAATAAAATAAAGATGTTGTGTCCTCTGAAAACTGAAAAATAAATATGAAAAAATTCTCTCTCTCTCTCTTCTCTCTCCTTCTCTCTCTTAAAAAAAATAAAAATAGAAAAGCTATGTGACCTTAAACAAGTGAACTGCCTTCTTGAAACCACAGGTGTGGGTTAATCAAAATAATGCAAATACTTTCAAACAGTGCAAGTTTTCATAAATGGTAGCTCTCAAACTATTTCTTCAACTTGATTTTCAAGGAACTTAATACTGAATTAGTATTTTTGTTGCAATTAAAAAAAAAATCTAGAGATGCCATTCTTTCCAGAAAGATGTGAGACCTAATTATTATCCTCTTAAAGATCAAAAGTACTAATTTGATAGCTGCTTGTCCTTTGTCTTACCCAAATTCAATCTAGGAAATTTATGCTCCAATAACTGAGACATAAAAATGACAAAGAAAGTACTGGTACCCCCCCCACCACCCCATGCTTCCCCAAAAAAGGCAAAGAAAGAACATGAGGGTTTTAAATAAGGCTTGACTAACAAATTCAATTCTTATCATCATATAATCATTCACCTAATCTTTATGAGATGTTTTTTTGGAAGCTGTGTTTCCTGTAATCTAGAACATTCATCATGTTCAGTTTTGGCAGAGGAGTGAAGTAAAATGATGGGACATGTTTTTGTATATGGACATTCTCAAGAACTAGCCTTGGAATTCTCAGATTAACTGCTCAAGCTCTTGAGCTCTGGGCTGGGCATTGATTGACTGAATTTTTATTAACAAATTTCATAGAGAATTTGGAAGATATGCTTCTGAATGTGCTACTGAATTGGTCTGCACCAAAGTTTGGACAGAAATGTGGACTCACCCAGATCAGCAGTGCCAGACAATGACAAATTAAATTTCAACACTTCCAGTTCATCTTGGCAGATGCTCACATCTGATGTCATGCAGTCATGATGTAAGCCAGAAAGAGTGGTATTTTGCAACAGAGATTTTGGTAACCCTTCCCATGAGTGTGGGTTGCAGAATATCAATATTTATATCACACACAGAAAGCATGTTACCTTTTGTAATGCATCGAAGTTAGGTGGCTTACTCATAGTCTTCTGTGTATATGAATTGTTCTTATGTTCAATATCAAAAGTTCAAATTGCTGATGTTTGTCTTATTATTTTAAGACCTTTTTTTCAATTAAATATAATGAATGAAAATCTTATTGACGTCACCAAAATGGATATGTGAAAACTGAAGGATTAGATTTGCATTTTGAAAGATGAGCTATGTTATAATTTCACCCTCTTCAAACTTTACTAAAACATGATTGTACAAAAAAGCTAATTTTGGGAGAGAGGATACAATGACAAGCAATTTTAATTCTTTTAATTGGAGATTTACTGGCTCAGAGAGGAGATTGTAATGTTTGCCTCCATCCCATCAAAATGCTAAATAATGATGTACTCCTCAATACTGATGAGCTAAGAAAGTGTTCTCAAATAATTGAAAGATAGACACAGGGAAGAGACAAAAGGGGGACTGAAAGAAGCAGATGAATTCCTTGGCCAGGTTGATTTAGTGAAAGATGCCAGCAGCATGCTGTCATTTCTTTCCTAAGTCATCCACCCAACTTAATGATCCATGGTTGATGGCTGAAAGTGGAGTTCAAATGCAAGTTCATGAGTAGGCACTTTTCAGGGTCTTATTGCATACAGGAGAAAAAAATGTACAAGATGAAACAATTGACAGATCATCTTGTATTTATGCATTTTCCTGTACAAGTCCTTTATGTATGTAAATATTGCCAGGTGGGGCTCCAGCTCTATGGGAATGCCAGAGATTCCTTCCTGCAAAATTAACTCTGGCAGTTACAGGATCTCAAGATTATTTCATAGGACAGACCACAAACAGATGGCTTCATAAACCATATTGTAAGTTTCTGTACAGTCTCACTGGGTAGATTTTATATTGTCAATGAATACTTTTCCATAGGTGAAAGAAGGAATCTGTATTAGTATTTGTTTGGATTAACATTTTGGATTAGCAATGCTGAAAATTTTAACTGCTGTGACGTTGTTCTAATTTCAATGTAATAAGTTTAAAACTGGCAACCATTTACAGACTGCCAATATTTGTAACCATTTAGGTTACCATTTCTGTAGACACTATCATTGCTTCCTCTTTCTTTTCATTAAGAGGCAGTCCTTAATTACTTAAAGACACGCCTTCCTGGACTCTCCCTGGCATTTTTACATCTTTTTGAAATGCTCAGGAAGAGCACAGCTTTCTAGGTGCGGTGCTGTGCTGGAGTCATGGGTGGAACCTTGGCTCCCCACCCCTTGGGGTGATGTAACCTTTGCACGCTGTGTGAAGACAGGCAGAAAGTGCTGACCTGTGATTCATCTGTGTTAAATTCCTTCTGAATGAAAACCAAAGCAAGTGAAATTCCTTCTCTTCAAAGGAAAGCGAAATGGGAAGTTAGGAGCAAATAAAAATCTATAATTTAATGCAAAAGAAGGCTTATTAATAGGCTGCCATTGTTCAAACACTCAAGTTTGATTTTCTCTCTATCAATCTCATGATCAAAATTGTTTTGTTTATCGACATCACAATAGGAGCCCACACTATTAGGTTGCAACTTAAAGACATTTAATGTTATAATTCTTTAATTTAATTTTATATTTTTCTTAAAAATAAATTATTATTGTATAAATTGATCTTTAAAATATACATCTAAGATAATAGCTAGTGGTGTGTTTTTGGGCTTCGAGGTTGGTTTGATGATAGAATTGTCACTTCCATCTGTCACTTAATAGTGCAGAAAATTTCTTTCTTCTCTCATTGTTAAACTTTAGAACCACAAGAGTCTTGTAGAAGATGGAACCAAAGCCCCAGGAAATTAAGGGACCTGCACAAGACTGTATGAATTATGTAGCAGAAGTATAATTAAAAAGGAAGGACCTTGGTTCCCAAATTGTTATTTCTACCATTGCTCCATTTTTTTTTTCCTATGTGCAAATCTGTTCAGAAATGGTGAAGTTTCCACACACTATTGGCTGGTGAAATAACTCTCATGTCTAGTTCATCAGTTTCTACTTCAGGACCAGTTGTAGACTTTTGGTCATTGGCCAAAGTCTTGGATTTCAGTTCAAACGGATGGTCACCAGCTAATACCACTGATAATGACTAGAAATGACAAAAGTAGAGGGAACATAAGTCCAACAGAGAATTTCATAATCCCATATGGAAAAGAAATGCTTAACCTTCTCTGGATTTGATATCCAGATGGCTTTTAGTTCTGAGAAAGTCTTTAGCTTATTCCATGTTTCACAGGTAAAAGTTGCACAGTATTGTCATAAGCTAGGTATGATTTGTGTTTGCTTTGGACATTCATTTCTTTTCAGTGGCTTGCACTTAAGACACATGTTTGGTTCACTCAAGATGCCATAACACTGATATTACCCTAAAATTGAAATTAAACTCCTTTGATACTATAAAAACAGAATGCTTGGGATGAGGTCCATTGAGTGAACAAAGAGCCCACACTTAGGTTGTGCTATCCAAATGCTGGGTAGCAAGCTGAACTTGGAATTGCTGTGGCCTGCTGCAAGGATGACAATTATTCCCAGGAAAACCTACATCTGACATGGTCAGAAGCACAGAACACAATTGTTTTTTTTGTAGTGAGAACAATAATCACACAACAACAAACCCAGGTTAGGATTGCAAACTTGACCTCTTCCTTTGTAGCTTGTTCACTTGGCTTCCATGGCTCCTAATGATGGCAAAGTCTAAAGACCAATGTTGAATCTTATCCTCTTATTTCATTGTGATTCCCAACTTTCATTCTTTTCAAGTCTAGTCAACTTGACGTTTTTGTTCTTTCACTTGAGGATTTCAATGTGGGGCCCACTGAGTTTCCCAAATGACATGATGAAAACGCCCACAAATCCTCAGAGTGGTCTCCCTCCAGAACAGATGTTGTAAGGTGATTTCAGTTTTAGACACCTAAAACAGAGCATTGATTTCCTTATGACTGTGGTTTGTGTTGGTCATCATAGATCACAGAACGCACTGGTGTATCAGTTGCTCCTGGTGCCCTGCCCAGATCCCCTTCACTCAATGGTAGACCCATCCTTCAGTGGCTGTAAGCATTAACAGGCTGACAGCACCACCATTCAGCCAATAGAACACCTTGCCAGAAGATTCCTGGGAAATTACAAGCCCCTGCTCACTAGCCCACTAGCCCATCAAGAATAGTTTGTGGCCTGATTGACCCATGTGGTAAATGGGTCAAGACCTTTCTCCTCCTTGGGAAGGTCTATGATGCCATTCACATTCTCCATCTCCCTGTAGAATCAAGCTGAGAAGACAGCTCAAGCTACATCTCTGCTTAGCTGCTTCTGCTTTCCTTATGTCATCACAGGTTTCACCTCAGAGCCCTCCTGCCACCTGTCACATGCACAATCCTCTCATCAGAACTGGATCTCAAACAGCTAGCTTATTCCCACCAACAGGTCTTTCCTCCTCCCCGGCTGCCTCCTCCTCCACCTTCTCCCTCACCTCTTCTCTCCTTCCTTCTCTTCCTCATTATTCTTCTTAGATTCTTATATAAATATGCAACTTATATATGTTGATTTGATCCTCTCATAAGCAAAACAAATTTTTCTAATTTTGGATGGGCAATTTTAGTCATGTTAAACTGATAACAGTAAAGTATATCAAGGGAAGTATAATTGTATTTTAAAATTAATGTATCTTACATAATTTCTTGACTTTTCCCTAATTACACAGATTTACAGTGTGAAAAGCCAGAAATAAGGATGAATACTCATTTCTTGATTTTTTTTTCATTCAACAAATATTTTTTCAGTGTCTGTTCTGAGCACAAAAGTAGATGCTAAATGTGTACTTGTAAACAAGATACAGAGTCTCTACCCACATGAGGCCTGCTATCCTCCTAATTTATAATTTTGACTTAGGAAGACACAGATATAAGAAAAAAGGAAGTTGTAAATTTGAACTCTCTTATTGCAACTAAAGGTAAACTTTTACCTCTTCTGTGAGAAGGGTATCAAAAATGTTACGGAGGAACTGCTCAGATTCACCTTCTTCTTTTTCGTTAAAAAAGGATACATGTCAAAGCCTGGTATGTCATAGAGGCTCGACAGATATTTGTCAAATGAACACACACAGAGTAACTTCATATTTTGTCTTTTTCATACCTCTTTCTTACGTAGCAGTAAAAAATAGCAAGAAAACCACTTATTAATAATCCAACACCAATCCCAATTGCAATGTATTTCTCATAAGAATCCACAGCATATGAAGTTAAGGTCAAGTGCTCACACCTTTCTCCAGTATAACCAGTATAACACCTTAAAAAAGAGAAAAAAAAAGTAACTTTAAAGCCTACAGAATGGCAGGGAGTGGTGGGGAGGAAAGGAAGTGATTTAAATAGGCAAACACCAAGTGAAATCAATGTGTTAAGGTATGAAGTAGCTTGAATTTCACAATAATCATCTCATTAAGACCCCATATTTTCCCTTCAATGGTGGACACAAAGTGTAGTATGCTTGTCAAGAAAACTGAGCACCAGGGAGTGATATTGCCAAATTATATTGTTTAATTGTGTGCATGTATGAATATGCAACAACAAATCTTATCATCATGTACAACTGTAATGCATCAATAAAAAATGTGGAAAAAAAGAAGACCAAGCAAATCAATGATCATAAAAATTGTGAACTTCTTATGAAGATTTTTGCCTTGCCCTGTTTCATTTTATCCTACAAATAATCCTGTGAAAACTAGGATTCACCTTTGCATATCATTAAAATGCAGATTCTGATTTAGTAGTTCTGAGGTGAAGCATGAAATTCTACATTTCTAAAAAGCCCCAGCTTCCACAGCTGCTGCTAATCTATATTTTTTAAATAATGAGGATTAAGCAGAAATAATAAAAAACCTTTTTGGAAAGTCAAGTACAAAGAGGACTGGCAAGTCACATTCAGATCAAACACCGTTTTAACCAGATAAGGTAGAGAGTGGCACTGTACTGTGTAAAACAACAAAGGCATAAGTTCACCTTTTCCTGTCTCCAGGACTTGGGAGTTCTTTGCAATTACCTGCAGATGGCTTTCTCTAGCTCATGGTGGAATGCACACATCCCATTGATGCAGTAGCTATTATGATCTTCCAGGCAAGGGTGGGAAAACCTCAAGGCTATGGGTCCTTCTGCATAGTCATCTAGAAAAAGGAGATATAATACTAACAAATGAAGTGTGTCCTACTTCATGACTTTCAACACATATGTAAGAGGACATATTTTAGGGGCACTTTGACTTTTGAGCTATTGATTCTTTGGCAGGTTGGTTATATTTACAAGTGTTTGGTTAGTATCATCCAGAAATATAATTCATTTATTAGAGTGAAAAGGTGTACCTATGATTGTTCCATTCTTTAGCTACCTAATCAGGTACAGAGGCAAGTTTGCCAAAAGGTGGCAGCATTGGTTCTAATCTTAGCAGGTTATTTTGAGTAATGTTTCCCATACCACTGCCTGCATCCTGATAAATGTAGAACATCTCATATAATCTTTATATTTTTCTCCTTTACCCTGAGTAGTTGGCACTTAGGAAGGTCTGGATTTATGCTTGTGAAATAATAAACAATTTTATTCCTTCCCCAGAGGAAAAGATAGTAAATCTAATTTAAAATGAAATCTAATTTAAAATGGGACATTTTCTGTAATTGACTTGAGAAGAGGTATTTGTTATGACCCATACAGGAATCCAGAAACAACTTATGGTTTTGGCTGAAATCGTTATATGACAATTCCATCAAATATTAATTAAAATTTTAACTCAGTTAAGAGGTATTCTGAAGTAATGGTAAAAGCCATGAACCTGGGATTAGAAAAACTCAGGTTTTTATTTCTAGCTCTAACACGATTCAATTGAACATGACTAGACACATTTTTTGTAGTCAAGTGTCCATAAACCTCCTTAGGGGAAATCCTCTTCAGGAAGATATGTTCTGGCAGCACACACATGGTTCAGGATGCCTCCCATCTTCTGATATGCTAAAGACATATGTAGACCATCCTTACTAATTATGCAGTGGGAATGACTCTTGCATAAAACTGCAGAATTGATTCTTTTTTGGTATATTTTAGTTAACTATTCTTACATTTTTCTCAAGCAAGTTTTTGGTATTTTAATTTATCATTGCTATGAATGAATGTATCCCTCAAGGTTAGTTATTATGTGACAAATCACCATATTTGCCTTGTTAAGGAGTTTAAGAGAAACCTAATTATTCATTTTAGGGAAAAAAATCTAAAGGATATTTTTATTTTATATTGGAAAAATTAAAACTTTAGGTACTCAGGGACCAACAGGATATTATGTTATATCACTTACCTTTTCATCAAGAATGTCCAATATTACCTTAGAATTCACATTCATTTTGTTAAATGTGATGTAGTGAACACAATTTATAATTTTAATAATTAATTCTGAGGCAGTGAGAATTTCCCATTATAAGCTGTGCTAGGCTCTTCTTAATTCAAGATTACTCACACTCAATTAACCAAGCCTAAAATGGGATTTTTTGGAAAATGTGAGAATTGAAAGAAGCCATTTCCAAAGAAAAGCTATGACAGAGAGACTTATCCATCCCTTAAGGAGAATATTAAGCTTAATTTAAAATTTTCTGAGATACTAGATTCATATTTTCAAAATAAATAAAAAGTGAAAAGAAAAACTAAAGTTTTTCATCAAGAAAACAAAGAAAAAAATAGAGAGATGACATATTCCATCCCACTTTTCCATTCCTATTGCCTATAATTCAGTTAATTTATTTGCAATTAACCATTAAGGAAGGAAAAAATGTGGTGTTGGGAATACTGCTATGACATCAGTCACTGAGAGAAAACCACACTTCTTTATTTTTTCTACAGTATTATTGATCATATTCCAATAAAATTTTTCCCTCTTTGCTTAAAGGTTCAGAAGACATGAAGAATTTGGCTAAAAGTTATTCTAAAACCCACTCTAATTTTGTTTTGCAAATTGATATTCAAAAAATCAAATAGATAAAATATTTTCAGTTGTTTTTAATTTTTAAATTAATCGTGGAATGAGGAACAGTTAAATACTACTATTTTTCATTTAAAATTGAAATATTTGACTTTATCTTTTATTTGCTGGACTCTCAGAGTAAGATCCAATGTTTCCTCCGTCCTGGGTCACATCACCAGCAGTCACCTCTGGGGGCCTTAAGTGATTTGCATGAGAATCAAAACCACTCAGTCTCAGGTCTTGACAGGCAACAAGTTTTCCAAGTTCACCTGTAGTTCAAACAGGTTTGAAAACAATGCTGACGCTCAACAGCAGCCAGAAGCCACTGCTATAATAATAATAAAATAGGAAAGAAAATACATCACCATCAATAATAAAAAAAAAAAAAATCAGGTATAAGTGGTGAGGAAAAGTAGCACATGCTAAAAGGACAAAAGCCCCCAAAAAACAAGCAAGAAAAAAAGATGGTTCCAAAGATGAAGGAGAATGCTTCATTTTGTCCATGATTTCTTTGACTGTTAAGCTTATAGTCATAGATCAAAATATGATGCCCCTTCAAGAATGCCAAAATGTAAATGAGCTGTCACCGAACACACATGGGTAATTGGAAGCCAAGCAGAAAATATGGTACACTTCACATTCAGGACAGTGGCTGAAGACAACTTTTCTTTCTCTCCTTTGTTTCACTTCCTCCTTTTAAAAGGGCAATTCTTGGCTCACACATTTATCTGTCACTTCAATTTAATAGCATCTTGCTAAAAGTGTTGATAACCCTATAAAACATATAGTTAAAAAATTCCAATGTTGTTTCTATCATAATCCAAGTTTTTCTCAAAGGTTTCAAAGTTATTTGAAGTATAAAAATGGGAAGAAAATACCTTCGGTTTTGTTCACGGTCCAATTACTTTGCTGGACTGCGCTTGGGGGAGTCACAATCACGGCTGCCTCTTCTGTCAGTGCTGTCATTGCTGTTGGGGGTGGGGGGAAGCATCTTTAGCAGGTGTGCCTCTGTCCAAGTGCAAGCAATAGACCCAGAGTTTTTCTTACTGTGTTTAATCCTATTTCCATTCTGCTTTTAATTTATTCCATTTTAAATCTAGAACCTGACTAGGGCATTTGCTCGTCTGTTTTTCAGCCATTCCATCGACTACATTATAATTATGGAAAATAGAAACACATGAATTTTAAAGAAAAAATGAATGCGTTTATATATTAATTCAATCACAAGGATATAATACTGTGGTAGTGTAACTAAATGTTATCAAGGACTCTTCAGTTCTATAGAGCAAACATTTTGGAGGTCTCAAAAAAAAAAAAAAAAAAAAAAAAAAAAAGAAAGAAATCAAAACATACCAGGAGAGGAACATAAGTTTCATAAGAAACTACATTAACCCACAGATTTAATTATTCTGATCTTTATCATGAACAACTCTTACAAACAAACATCTCTTTAATTCAGGGAGAATAAATCCCATTTACATTTACATTACATTCCACCCTGATACAAAGTTAATTAAACAAAAGGGAAATTACCTACCCTTGAACAAAAGGCAGACTGATATCGGAACTCCCAAAGCCATCTTCTGTAGTTGCTTTACTTTCTTTCTCTTATCCTCCCAACCTGACGGGTGGAAGGCTTTTATTGAGCTCTCTGAGTCTTTCTTGCATTATATATTTCATGAAGCGTCATCTGGCAGTTCTTACCAATCAAAAGAATATGTACTTCTGGCAGCAGCCCCAAGCCTTGGGGCACTCACACACTTGTTTGGGATGCCTGTGTTATCTAGCGATGTGATCAAGTTTCCTTTTGAAACACTGGTTTCCTGTTACCTGTGGGCATACTCCTATATGTAAAAGTACTTAAAACAACAACCCAAAAGAACATGAGTTCAGAAAAGTCTCCTCTGGTGTGAACAGAACTGTGTACTAGTTGGGCTAGAAATCAAGGAAGGATTCCAACAAAGAGATCTGCAAATTAGGAGACAGCATAATTATTGTTAATAATAATAATAAAAAACCCCTGGATACTATAGTAGTTACATTTCCTTTCATCACAGACTGTGAGTTCTATAGTAAATCAAAATGTTCAGTTAATATGGATGCAGGGGAGAACAGAGAAATTACTGTCAAAATAGGTTTAACATTCCATTTCAGGGGATGGACCAGGGACAGAGCACCTGCTTAGCGTACCTGAGGCCCTGGGTTCAATTCCCAGACAGCCAAAAAATAAATTCCATTTTAGTTTTTGTTACTTAATTTTACTTATGACAAACTTTATAAATATATTTTAATGATACAACATTAACTTTTTTATGTCATTCTGCCATTTAATATTTTTCTGAGTAAATGGAATGGACTACCACATTCTAGGAACAAAAATGCTCAGGTCTGTGCACTGATAATCAGGCTAGAGAGAACTGATAAAATACCAAATAGTACTAACAGTACTATTAAAAATACAATTCTCCATTGAGGTAAAATTAAGATGACATTTAGTTTAGATACATCTAATGAATAGAAAGTCTTAAATGTAGCAAAGCCTTTTCAATCTTAATCAAGTTATAATTATTAAAATGCCACTGTAAAGGAATATAATGTGTAATTATTGCTTATGATTATTATTATTCTTTTGGACTTTAGGGGCTTCCCATAAGTTTTCACTTGCCCAAAATTATTATTAAAATATTTTTACTGAAGTGCTGTGTCTTTCTACCTGGAATTTGAATTGTTCATGTTTTCTGAACTTTGAAAACCTGTTCAAGTCAAGATAGGTTATCATTTGTATCATGTCTACCCAGTGAGTTAGATTTATCAGAAAAGATCCCTTTCTGTATTCAAATATGAATTTGGCTTTAGAAATCACACAAGAATGAGCTTGCTATACTCATTATAACTTGAGCAATCACTTACCACAAGAGTCATCGTTTTAAAGTTAAAAGAAAATGTAGCACTTGACTCACTTTAGATGTGCCCACATTTTGTATTTTTACCCGTAAGATTATTTTAAAAAACTGTTTATTAAGTCAATTTCTGAACATCATCTTCCCCAGGTAAGTAATATTTGAAATATAAATAAAAGATTCTTCTTGGCATTGTTGGTGAGAACTCAAGAAATCATTTACAAAGTATCAAATAAACCATCCCAAATCCATTTGTAGGTTCTGGAGGGGATGTTAGAACTCACATTAGATGTCTTTTTTGCTATTTTGATTGTTGTTTTGTAGTGCTGGGGATCAAACCCAGTGACTTGTGCATGCTAGGCAAGTGCTCTACCACAGGTCTACATCCCCAGCACAAATACCTTTATTTCTAACACTGAGATATAGAAATACAATAATCATCTTTGTAAGAACTAAATGGAACTAGAACAGTTCAATTTTATAGGTTTTCACACTTATCCCAATTCTCTGTGTATGTGTGTTACTAGGGATTAAAACTAGGGGTGCTCTACCATTGAGCTCCCTCCCTAATATTTGTAGGTTTTTGTTGTTGTTTTTGCTTTTTTTTTTTTTTTTTTAAATTTGAGATAGGATCTTGTTAAGTTACCCAGCTGGCCTCAAATTTATGATCCTCTTGCCTCAGCCTCCAGAGTTGCTGGGGTTATAGGTATACATCATTGCATCCGGCCCAAATAAATTCAGTGCCAGATGTATACTAAAAACACAGTGAACATGTCTTGAATGGGTAAAGTAATAACAGGGCTTTTTTGATTATCAGATGACAAATGAGAAATAGAGGCCAAAAAGAATTAAATAGAGGCTGAGGATATAGCTAGGTGATAGAGGACATGCTTAGCATTTACAAGGCCCTGGATTCAATCCTCAATCTCACACACACACACACACACACACACACACACACACACACACACACGATTTAGTGATCTGCCAAACACTTGCTTCAGAGTCAGGACTTCATTTCCATTTTTCAGATTCTAAATCAGATGTCCTATAATAGAAGTTGGTATACTGATCTCAACAGAAGTCCCTTGATTATCTCCAAAAATCAAGCTTTAAATGAATTATCACGTAAGAAACTAAATATTAAACCATGGTTTTCATTCATATCTGGGCTGAGAGAGATGGATGAAGGTGTACTTCTGTAGGTGTTTCCCCACTCTGGTAAATTAGGCCATATCATAATAGAAACCTATCTACCACTCTGGTTTAAGGTTTATACAGAAAATGTCTCTAAGTCATTCCACCTGCTTCTTTTCCTTTGGGGCCCATACAAATGGTTCCCCCTTGCACTGTTCATAGGAAAATATATTACCTTCATCTCTTTGACCCTCTCACCCAAAAGTCCTTTCTCCCAATCTTGAAGAAAGTGAGAGATGTGTTGTTGTAAAGTGGCTTTTCTGTCATCTTTATTTATTCCTAAGAAATAGTAAGGCAAGTCAGAGTGAGAAAAGAGACGGAGGCTCCACTACCATTTTTCTCTCATCCCGTATTTTTTGTCTTTAATTTATTCCTCTCTCTCCTTTATTCATAAGTCCATCTAGAAATTTATTTTTCCCTTTTCTTTTCCTTTTATTCCTTTCTCCCTTCCCCCCACTTCTGTCCGTCTGTCTTTCTCGTGCACTCATGCTTTCTTCCCCCCACCACTCTTTCACTAAACTAACTCAACCAGCATTTGTAGCTGGTCATCTTCTATCCTCTAATATCCATTCATCTATTGCTTTTCTCTCTAAATTTATTCTGTAATTCTCATAGTCTTATTTGCTATTTATTCCTTCATTTGCAACTTACTCATTGTCTACTATATCTATGGCATTGGATGTGATAAGGCACAAATAGATAATGCAGATATTCTGACCTCAGAGAACTCAAGAGAGCTAGGAAGAGTACCCCATGCCTAAAGCACTGGGTAGGAAATTATGAGCACCATCAACATGTGCATAAAAGGCAGAGATTCAAGAAGTCGTGCTTACTCAGACTTTCATGGTGTTTTTCATGAACAAGTTTCATTGAAATAAATTTTTAATAAGTAGGATTTTTAAAAATGAGAATGGATTATAAGTGTAGAGGTCATTGAAGGGAGACAGAGTAAAATGTGAGGGTGGGCTTTGACTTACATTATCCTAACAGACCTTATTTTAAATTCAGATTCTTCTTTATTATACATGTGCTTTAGGTGAAATGTTTTAATGATTAAGAGCAATTTCCTCATCTATCAAGTAAAAATTATTAATAAGAAATAAACACACACACACACACACGTGCATGCACAGAGGGAGGTATTTGGCACCTGACAGGTACTCAATTAAGGATAGTGGTTACTACTGAACAAGTATAAAGAGCCACAGCATTTACAGTGGTCACAAAAAGGGTGAGAGATTTTGTAGCTAATATGTGCTAATGAATCCTAAAATTTCCCCACCAGCCAGGAAAACCTGTCCTCTTCCCATACTGATATCACATCAGGACACTTATTTACATATTATGTCATTGCCTCAAACTCAACATGTTTTAAACTGAACATATTATCTCTTCTCCAAAACCACCTCCTCTTTACAACTTCCTTATATTAACTGATGATAACATCTTCTATCCTCTAACTATAATTCCCATCACTTAGTAAATATAATATGCATTCTGATTTAGCATGGTTTCCTCTAGTCTAGTTTTTGCATATTAACCCAGCTGCATTTCCATCACCTTCCACCTCACACTTTTCATTTTTATCTGAGACCCTAACTTTCATAAGTATATGCTAAGTTCCTTTTTACCTCCATGTGTCTGTATTATTGCTGAAATCCCATTTATTATTAAGGGTCTTCTTTCTAGATACTGATGGAGTAGGAAAAGAAAGTGTATGTCTCCAAGCTCCTCTGCAGGTCCAACATGTGTGTATATCTTATGGACTCTGTATATCCATAAATACAGACATGATGCCAATGAATTGGCTTTATCTCTTTTATGTGTTGACAAAGGCTCCTTCCTGCACCGATCTTCAGTCAGGATCCTCGGAGTCCTCTTCTTGCTGAGTTTGAGGCAATGACATAATATGTAAAGGCTTGAGTTTGGCCCACTGAACTCAATTTTTTTTTGTATCGAGGATTGAACCCAGGGGTGCTCAACCACTGAGCCACATCTCCAACCCTTTTTTACATTTTATTTAGAAACAGGGTCTCTCTGAGTTGCTTAAGGCCTTGCTAAATTGCTGAGGCTGGCTTTGAACTCACAGTGCTCCTGCCTCAGCCTCCTGAGCTGCTGGAATTACAGGTGTGTGTCACTGTGCCTGGTTTATATTAAATTTTTATAAACAATCCACCCTGCCTTTGGTATCTGATCAAATTCCCCTTTCCCTACCCTTGATATAAAAAATGTTGTTCTGCTGTTTTCAAGAATACTGATAAGTTAGTTTCAGCAAGAATTCCCCTATCCTTGATCTCAAACCCAGTTCTTTCTAATTCTTTCTAATTCCTTGGCATCAAAACCACCAACCTCTTATCTGAGCACATTGGCTATAAATCCTCAGCTCTTTGCTATTTACAGAGTTAACTTCAATTTCCCTCCCCTGTAGTCTTTCTTTATAATATTTTAAATAGAATAGACTCTGGGAAGGCTGACTCCTGAATATAATTCCAAAATAACCTTCCTTGCACACATGTACTTTTGGTCATTTTAGTTAGGGAGTTAGGTACCCTTTAAATTTAAAGAGGCCCTTTCTAAAATGTTTGCTTGCAAACTTTGGATTTAAATTTTTGTCAGAATTACTGGACAAAGTTGGTTTGGACAGATTGTAGAATATTTTATACTATTTTTTTCTTTCAAGTTTGCAAAACTTGCTACTTTTTTTAAGCATGCAGTAAATTGGGTAACAAAATATGGACAAAGAAACAGCTGTTCTTACAAAAAGAGAACAGGGCTATCCTTCTTCAAATTACTTTTTATTATTTTGTTGAAATGGTATTAATTATAAACATCAAGTCTATTTTCACACAAATGATCAAGAGAATACACTGATAAAAACATGCATTGAATAAGAATTATTATTTTTACGTAAACATACTGAGATTTGGGCATGAAAACAGAACACTAAGTACATTGTTCCAATGGCCTCAAAATAGCCTTTAACTAACATTCACATGTATTTCCTAATATAAATTATGTTAGGAACATTACATCTATTTTGAGAACAAAATGCCATAACAGAAGAGAGAAGAACTGTGAGCACAAAGCATAAAAGTTTTACTTGCATCCTACAGTTTTGTTTTGGCACATTGAATTTATTATTTTTTACTTTTAGATTACTGAATGTGTGGACAGACATACCAGTTGCTTTTCTTTAATGATCATTTTACTCATACAATATATTATTTTTCTGATATTTGCAGGAAAATACAAACAAAGTTTTGTGATTTTTCTATATTTTTGGATTTTCCCATCATTTTTCAGCGACTGTATGGTCCAAACACTTTTTATAGGAAGAAACAATGATATATAAACCTAACATATTCTTAATGTATATTTTATTATGACAAGTAGTTATTCACAGTGTGATATAATTACTTTTACAAGTAGCATTGTATCTTTTGCCTTCCTTAAATATTTTTCTTAAAGAGGACATAATTTTTCAATAGGATGGCCTTGTAGGTTGCATTTGGGAAGATTTTGATTTTTAGTATTCCATCTTTCTTGTATCAAGTAAGCTCTTTTACAGCATACGACATAAAACACAGAATATAGTAAAAATTGAGCATGTCTGTGATAAAATTGCATATGGGTACCCATTTGACTGACAAAATATTTGTTGAAAACATACTGTGTGCAATAGTTACTTGTGTCAAAAATATATCTATTTATTATGAACGCTTTGATGTTTTATTATGAACAAATATCCTTTGTTAATAATAAGCAATTATTACCAAAATTTCACTGGAATTATTTTTGGTTTTTCCTAAAACTCAAAATCAGCAGGAAATGCACAAAGTTGCATGAATCATCTGATCCACAATGATTCCACCCATGAAAAAATAAATATAATGTAGAAATAAATAACTTTGTAGTAAAATATAAAGGTTTTTGCCCTTTGTCGAAGAAATACACAGCATAACCTCAGTTGCTTGATTCTCCCATGTCGTCTAGTGAATGATTTTTTTAGCTGCCAGAAGAGTATTCTTCAGAAGCATCGCCACTGTCATGGGTCCCACGCCTCCTGGAACTGGAGTGATAAAACTAGCTTTCTCCTTAACAGCTGGCAGAGGAAACAGGAAATATTCTTTATTTCTAAATTTACCTGAGAATTTCACATTTCTAAGCATGCTGTACACAGTGGATTTTTCTGCATTACACATCCAAATTCTAACAAACTCTAATTATTTGTAGGATGACATGGGCATAACAAACGCATGCAATTTAGACAAGCACTCCTGTGTATAATATTTAATATGGATAGAAAAACACAATGGGTCCAAGACTATTGGTTCCTCCTCCGTACACCTCAGTTAGCTTTACATGATGAAATTCTATAAGCCATGGTTGACCTGATGACCTGTAATTCTAGTAAGCTACTTTTAAAAGTCATGATATTTTCTTTATCTATTATACATTCATCCAATTGATGGACACCTAGTCTAGTTCCATTACATGGCTACTGTAAACTGTGCTACTATAAACTTTGGAATGACTCTATTACTCTATTATGCTGATTTCAAATATACATAATGGAGGTCTAGTCAGCCATAAAGAAGAAGGAAATTATAGTATTTGCTGGTAAACGGATGGAACTGGGGCTGGGGATATAGCTCAGTTAGTAAAGTGCCTGCCTTGCACGCACAAGGCTCTGGAGAACATCATGCTGAGTGAAGTAAAGCCAAATTCAGAAAGTCAAGGGTCAATGTCTCCTCATATAAGAGGCATAAGGAATTAAAACAAACAAACAAACAAATCTCCACCTCCTGAAAACGGAAGAACAGTAGTGCAGAAGAAGGGACTGAAGGGGGAGGAGGAGTGGGAAAGGGGAGAAAAAGCAGAATGAGGTTGACTAAATTATGCTATGTGTATATACTGAAAATGTCACAATGAATCCCACTTTTATGTATAATTATAATGCTCCAATTTAAAAATGTGAATAAATAGAAGGAAGACCAGTAGAGCAAAGAAAGAGATCAGGAGAAGGAAGAGGGAAGGGAAGCGAGGAGTACTGGGGGGATGAAATGGAACAAATTATGTTATATATGTGTATAAATACGTCATAATGAACTTCACTATTATATATAACTAAAGTGCACTTAAAAACAAAAAGACTTGATGTTGATTACAAAGGGGAGAGAGGATATAGACAACTCAGTACATGCCATTCGTTAAATTGAATTATTCTTTTTATAACATATCATATATATGTCTAAAAAATACATTAAAGTCATGTCTGATAAAACTCATCAAATATATTTGAACTATTGAGCACATCCACAAAGTCTTGTTTAAAGACATGAAGACTTTTTATTCAGTTAATATACTTCAAGGAAATGACAGGGAACTTAGAAAAAATTTAAGAATGTGTTCACACCCATAGTATTAAAGGTGAATGGTTCCATGCATTCATTGACTTGATGGTTAATTCAGTTTTTTACCATGTGAATAAGAGCAATGCAACCTTCCCAGATAACTCTTAAAACAAACACATGCAAATTTAGACAATACTTCTTTAGCATAGACAATACTTCTTTAATACATAATTTGATATTATTAACTTTTGTATTGCTCATGTAAACTTCTACATGAATCAAAACCAAGAGATGTTTTCTAGATCTCATACTATTTTCAACTATTTATATCGTCTTATTGAAAGATGGTTTATAAAATTTACTTTTACCTTGTATGAAGTAAAATAGTACATTGAGATACTTTTTTAAAATCATAAGAAGAGCAAAGGAATAATATTTTTTACTTGAAGAAAAGTCCATATAAGCTTAAATCTATCTCTCTCTCTCTCTCTCTCTCTCTCTCTCACACACACACACACACACACACACACACACACACGCAGATAGTGTGTATTATGCATCTTCTAATGGTATGTGCTATAGTTTGGGTACGGTTTGGATGTATTCCCCAAGTTTCATATACTGGAAGTATAGTACCCAATGTGACAGTATTAATAGGTGGTGGAGCCTTTAAAAAAAAGGTAGGGCCTAGTGGGAGATAATCAGGTCATTGCAGGGCACTGTTTTGAAAGGAATTAGCATATTTCTCAGGTGACTCTGGTTAGTTGCTGTGCTACTGAATTTTTATAAAAGAACAAGATTAGCCCTCCCTGCTTTCTGATTTCCTATCTTAAAGTGTTAATAGTCTCACATGTGTTCTATTACAAGGCCCTCATTGGAGCCAAAAAAATATTTAGACCTAAAAAAGTTTTTTTTTTTCTTCACAAATCACTTGCTCTAGGTATTTTATTAAAGCAATGAAAAACAGACTAATACAGTATATTATAAAGAAAGCAACACTGTGACTTGGAAGGTAATATTTCAACTTTAACAAAACCTCTCTGTGCATGAGTGAATCCTGTCCATGCTATATTTATATATGTCCTGTTGCCAAAACATTAGATGGTTCAAATAGCCATTCCACAAATAGCTATAATTTTTAAACTTTCTTTCTTTTATCTAGGTGTTCCTTTTCAATATTTTTCCACCTTATCTAAATAGGAAATGCCTTACTATTCTCTAAAACTGAATTAAATGTCACGTGTCTATAAATTTTCTGAAAAAATGATATCCATTGAAATAAATGATTTCTAAATCAAAAAGTAGAGTAAAATTAGTGGAAGATTAGTGAGTCTATTATGGTTATATAATTGTTTTATGTAGTTTGGTTTTCAACTCTGAAAGGTAAAGTGGCTTAAATATCATTTGTATATGGGAAAATAATAAGTAACTATAGCTACTGTTTCTTGAGTATTTATTACTTTCCAAGAATTTTATTTATGTTTTTGTTTTGTTTTGTTTTTGAGATGGGTCTCACAATGTTGCGCAGGCTGGTCTCGAACTCCCAGCTCAAGCAATTCCTCTTCCTCAGCCTTTTGACTAGCTGGGACTATAGGTATTTGCCACCACCCTGGGCTTTATAAATATTATTTTAATAATTTAATATTATTTATTTTAATTGGTAAGAAAATGTGGCTCACTGAAGTTACAATGCCTTGTCACTCTCCCTTAAGAGAGAGACACTCTTCATGGTCAGATTCAAAAGACTGTACGACCCCATAATATCACCCTGTCCCAGTACAACTGTATTATCATGAATGAACAAGTAGAAAAGTCCCAAGAATGAGTCAAGTGCCAGAAATTAACCGAGTTTTTTCAAAGGATTTCTAGGATATCCTGAAAGAGAGAAATAGAGGGAGAGACGGGAAAAGGGAGAGAGAGAAAGTGGTTCTAATGTATTAATTTTCCTACTTTGAGTATTCATAGTCATCAACTTTGAATTACATCTTACTTTCCAAATTACATAGCTGGTTTAGCAGTCTGAGTTGCTTTATTCCTTGGATGTCAGATCAGATAAACCATCAGTCTTCTCAGGAATTATAATCTTCTTCTTCGAAATTATGTTTTTCACAACATCCTTACTATTGTATTCCTGCTGAAAAGTGGAGGAAGAAGGAATGGGAATAAGCTATTGCATGAATAAGACTTGCCTGAAGTTTTTAGCTTAGCTCCTGTATTTTTGTGTACTTGACTGGTGGAAACCAACACAAATTCATTCTGTCCTGCCTATCACTCTTCACAGAATTAGGCCTATGTGGTAGGAGCCTTCATCTGACTTGGGCTAGGGCTTCTCTGGACATTAGCAAGCATTTAGAAGCATCAGTGGAACCCGGAAAATTCATTAGTAGGAAGAAGATTGTAATATCACTATGAACATATCTGGTTATTCAAATATTTTATATTTGAAATAAAGTATATGAATATAAAGATAAAGCTTATACACAGTCATGAAAGGTAGATGGTGATTAATTTGAATAAAAAGCATATTAGCTC